>NC_060154.1:21299798-21347754 GCF_021292245.1 Micropterus dolomieu | reverse complement strand
GGGAGGGGAGGGGGGGGGGGGTATGTGTCTCTACCAGAGAAAACATATGACTCATTTACACTGAGGAAGCCATCGCCAGTGTCCATCAATCCGTGTTGGGAGACCCTGAAGCCCCTGGCAATGCACGGTCCAGGGAGCACACACATACTCACACAGGCCATTACACACATTCACGCTCACCTGATGAGAGAGAAACTCAGAGAGAGAGTGACAGAGAGAGAAAGCGAAAAGAATGAGTTGCTTGTTCTCTTATGACCCTGTAACTTCCAACTTGTATTCTGGTGATTGATCGTTATTACTGGCGGAGCCATGCCACCCACCACAGGCAAGGACACCCGGTCACTGGGTGGAGAATAGAAAGCTGGCAAGGAGTATGAGCGCTTGTACTGTGTGTATATGTGAGTGTGCACAGTTGAGGTAAGGAAGAAGAGTAAGTGTGTATTTACCCAACTATATTCACTATATGTAAGTACTTGTTCACACAGGGGTTCTTTCAGCAGCTGTGGACATTGAAGTGACAGGAGAAGTCAGAAGAAGATGGATGAGGGGCATCGTATGCAAACAGTCCACTTGTTTAATGTGGTTTTGTCCTCTGGCCCTGCATAATAAAACTGCCGCAGTGAACTGATCAGATATGTCAGAGATTTCCATTACACCTTAGCACCGCATGCAGATTAATATGAAACACTAGTTTAAAGGTGCCAAATGGGATTTTTAATTATAGTAATGGATTACAGAGAGATTCTTAAATTGCACTACTGTCCTATATGCAAAGCATGAACAGAAAAACCAAAGGACACAATGGGGTGATTAAGAATGTGTCTTGTGTCATGTGCCATGAATCTTTAATATGAGAGAACTGTTTCAGGGCTTATGGACGTAAAGCCTTCTATGAACAGGAGCTAAATAATTGAAGATGTTACGCTGCATGGTCATGTCCCACTGACGTGGATCCTTTTACCTTACCTGGAGCTACAATAGCCACATATCTAAAGGCACAGAGGGACAAACACATGATACTCTCATACCACCGACAGAAGCACTGATAAACAACATCGCCCTACATGACTGATGGGAGATAAAACGACTCAGTCATACAATGATACAGTTACTGATTTTCCACCTCAGCCCTGCCATAAAATTGCATAAAGCTAAACTAAATGTGACAATAGCCTGCCTCTCTCAGACCATTTATTCAAGTGTTTGCACTGACCTGTGTGTTACATTTCCTTCATGCTTTTAGACATAATAAACTCCTGTCAGCTTGTTATATGTCCTCTTTAATAAAAGAAAAACTAAAAGACAAACACTATTTACCAAGAGCCACGTGAGCTGCTAAATGTCTCACATTAATCTGCATCAGATTCTAAAAATAACATCTATGCTAATGAGGTCATTAATGACATGACTTTATGTGAAGAGCAATGTCGATATAAATTTCCTGTATTTTAAGTACTTAAGAAAATGTTTTTTTCCTTCATTAACATAAAGTTTGTGCAGCAAGGTGCTCCAAAATCTAATCATCTTGTTTTCAGAGGGGAACCTGGGGGTGGATTGTTTTTCAGTCACTGTGTTCACAATCATGTTATTAGGCGCAACATGCCAGATTAGATAGTAGTGTGTTTCTCTGGTTCTTTCTTTCAAATAAAACCGGTTTTCTTGACATTATAGAATTTATCTAAAATTCAAAATGTGAAAATGAATCAAAACCAACTCAACATGTTACAGCTTTGTAACCTTTGCTAAAATTATTTTAAAAATTATTATTATTATTAATAAAAAATTATTTATTATTATTATTATTATTATTTATATTTTGCATCAGCTTGGTTAAAACTGAATCAGATCTGCAAAGTTGATTTCAGTCCCACTTGCAGGATATCCTCAGATAAACCCAATTGCATCATAATACGTCTTACATTCAATTATTTTAACTAAATTCAGGTTTTAACTTCCCTTAGAAGAGGAGAGCAAGACCCAGTATTGACACTAAGCAAGCATTACAGAGGAAACCAGTTTCTTCAATAACAGTAACCACAAAAGACCAGAATGCAATGTATCTCTGAGACGTGTGCCCATTCAGGGAAGAATACAAGATCCATAACTCGTAAATAATATTCAATTGGCACACGGCTGAGGTGAAAATGGGAACAGTCAAATGGAAATTATAACACTTTACCACATATGTGACCTTTTGTGATACTTTCTTTACCCTAAAATGATCACCTTTCCTTACAACGCAGATATACTGTAGTTGGAATTTAGAATTTAGATAAGCTACTATGATTTTTACAGTACACTACAGATTATAACACTGCACTGTTTTTATTAAGCTTTTGTCATGGGAATCATCTATTATGAGTAACATGAGAGAACAGGTGCGGCTGTAATGCCTTACTAACTCCCTATCATGAGTCTAACCTGATTTCTTTTTTTTCAATTTGTACTGAAGCATGTTTACAGCTGAAGGTTAAAACTAATATTGGGGTTCTTACACAAACACTCCCACACAATCCAAACCCTGCAAGCTAAGTCAGTTTGAGTTAACACAAAGGGATATGTGGCTCAAAAGAACATTACGTTCAATGCCACTCTTTGAGGGGCCACAGGCCGTCACTGTAATGCGGGGTGACACATCTTCCTCCGGACACATATACACACACTCAATGATGCCTGTTAGTCATTAATGACTCACATCAAATATTTGCTATTATAGCATTTAATGCGTTCCATTAAAGTTAGGGAAGGCAACGTTGGAGAAACTAGCAAGAGACAGCTAGATTCAGAAAGTATCCAACTCAAAAAATCTCATCGAGTCCCCTCGGGCCTCCCTCCACAGATACACTTTCATGTGCATTGAGTGCACAGGCACAAAGTTATAAAAAAAAACACCAAATGGTTGATGCGAACTTACATCTCAGGTCTGTAAAACATGGGCTGTTTGGGGCAAAGAAAAACAAACAGTCCAACAGTCAATATTGTGCAAATGACTCAGGTCAAAAAATTTGTATGGGTTTGAATTGAATTCAAAGGGGTCCTGCAGCATATATGTATATACAGACACAAAAGTTAACCACACAGTACATATACAAAAACATAAACACAATATGATTTGACAAACAGATTCAGAGGTGCACTTTTTCCATATATGTGCAAAGCTAGGTTAGCAGTTTCCCCCATTTAAAGTCTTTATGCTAAGCAATCTATCTCCTGCAGTGTTGGGAGTAACGCCTTACAAAATAACACAATTACAGTAGTGTATTGCTTTTTGCTGTAATGCAGTAATATGTAACGCATTACTAAAAATAAATTGGTAATATTATACCCTACCCGTTACAATCTGAGTAACGCAAACACACTTTAACCCAAAATTAAGTGGTATTTTGTTTTGTTTTTTAATAATTCACCAAAAACAAGAAACATTTCGGCAACAGAAAACCAAATCCACGAGTAAAAGAGTAACGTTATTTCCTGTAGGGGGAATCCGATGGTTGAGATTGTAAGCAGTGTGCAAACGACGGGGAGCTGCGGCACCTCTTAGCAAGACAGTAGTTCCCCTGATGGATCATGCCTAAACAGATTTCTATGGGCTATGTGTTTGTGCTTTAATTAATTACTTTCATGATTAAAGAGGCTGCTGTCAGTTCATCCTGACCGATCCTGTAGAAGTGTCGGGAGATTCAAATAATCAATGACGTTAAGCTCCTGTACAGTGTGGGTAAATGCGCACAGCGTCTTTCTTAATGGGGAGACGATTCATCCTATTTCACCCATATACCCCCCTCCCACTACTAATCAGAAGGTTATTTTTTATGACCCACCCAATCCGCGGATATAACTCTGCACATCACTAGCACTCAGCTATGCAGCACATCTTACTGTCAGAATAACGTGCCCATTAAATAGCAGTGAAAGTAACTCAAAAGTAACACTAAAGTAGTGTAAAGCATTACAATTCAGAGACAGTAATATTGTAATATAACTAATTACTCTCAAATGACAGTAACTAGTAATCTATAATGCATTACATTTGAAAGTAACTTGCCCAACACTGGTCTCTAGGCTCTAACATCATATTATACAGGCAGAAACGTGGCATTCATCTTCTCATTTAACCCTCGGCAATCAAGTGAATAAGCCTATATCTCAAAATGTCAAACTATTCTTTTAAGTTGCCTGTGGTCCCTTTTAAAACAGCAATTATGTTTCCATTTTACACTATCAGTCATTTTCAAAGTGTCTCTGTGTCACTTCTTTTAAATGGCAGCCATGTAATTTTGGCACAGAACAAAAAAAAAAGAACACTAATGTGGAGTCATCTGGAGTGGTTCGCTGTTCTTTGCTTATGGACACGACAGTGGAACGACAGCACTAGTCAGCCACCCGTCTGTCTTTTCAGCCAGCTCGCAATGTGGACAGGCTGCCACTGGCAGCTAGCCCATTAAATGGCCATCCTTTCTTTAAGCCCCTGTGATCAGAGTGTGTCAGTCAACCAGCAGTTCCCCTCCCAAAGGCAGCCTCTCAAGCTACTTACACAACTTCAACAGGGATAAGAAGTGACAGACCACCAGGAAATAATTGGGGGAACTCGTAGAACGGCTGGATTGTTTGTGCTCAGTGAACAGATCAAAATGTTCATTTGTCCTTGTCCAAATCTTTTGGGGATGTTTTTAAGAAGAAAGGAAATTTGTCAGAATTTGTTAGTGCTGCCCTGATTGTGTCTGGAAATTACTGATAAGTTGATAGAATAACACAATCTAGTTTGAAGGGGTCAGGGACCATTTAACTACGAGATTTGTGCCCTTGAAAGCACCCTGATCAAATGCTAAATGCAGTGACATGGAAACATCCCCTAGTGTCAACTCCTCGATTGCTTCAGTATGCATGGCACCTGTTCAACCTATAACTGTATAATAGTCTCTTTTATTTTATTATGCTGGCGAAATAGAAAACTGGGGGCAATTTAACACAGAGCACTTATGTTGTTTTCCCTCCTTCCCAATTAGTTCAGACACAGCAGACCCCCACAGTTGCAAATTTCTACAAATAATGACAATTTATCATCTGGTCTCAGTGCTTTTGGCAAAGAAACTAATACTGGGTAATTTCAGCACAGCTATGCCATGTTAAAGCAAGTGAGAAGTAATAAATCAAAAAGCAAATCTCTGGTCTTAAAAAAAATGACCCCCAGAGAAGTGATTCTCCATCGAAGCATGAATACAATCTCATGTCAAAGGTTAATAAGAATCATTTTCACAAGCTAAAATGACTATTACCAACTGTAATTCCTATAAACACAGAGGTGTCCTGAATATGGCTGTGACCCTTAATTTCGCCAGTAAATGCAAAAGTGCAGCTGTTTATCTGTACCAAAGAAGCACTTTCCAGTTTTCACTTAGATATACGACACAGAGACAAGGGCCAGAAAGACAAAGTCATCAAGAGGTGGAGGTGAGTGTGATCAGTATCTCTGCTGGCATCTATTTCCTGCTTGGCTGGCCTGTCTGCCATCTCACCAGCCATCACTTCAACCCAGAGCTCTTTCCATGCCAACTGGCTCGACTCTCCGTCGCCCTTACACTCCCTGCCACATCCAGAGAGGCAGACGGGACATATTAGGCCGGCGTCACACATCACACGCTTCACTTCACATCACACACACACACACACACACTCACAGATTTATGTGTTCCAATTTCCACATGAAAATGGATGAATGCACAGAGATACAGAAACAGACAGACAGACATGCATATTCACACAAACACACACTGTTCTGAATGTGCAGAGGAATGTGTTTGAGTTGGATATTAAAAGGTTACTGTCTTGGGGACAATGACCTTTAGAATAATCTTTTTGTTTACCAACATCTTTGGATGGAACGCAGCTAAAGATCAAGGTATAACAGAGGAGGGGATAAATAAAAGAGTATTGCATATGACATCCACTGTAAAAGATGAAAACGCTCATTCTGTATTCTGACTCCAACACTTTCCTTGTCCCTTTTCAGCCCCTCAAGGTTGTGAGACTTGTGGAAGCATCATAAGCCTAAATCTGCTGAAGCCTGCTCTAATCTTTCTTGAAGCCTGCAGGCGCTCCATGTCCTTCTCATTGGCTTCATTAAAAGGATCCCTGTCCTCTCTGCTTCCCTTTCTCTGTCTGCTGCTTGCTCATCAACCAGGCCAATTACAACCAGTTATCTGGAGTCAACGAGTTTCGGAGAGGGGTCACACATGCACTGCGCCTTCCTTGTCATTCCAAAGGAAATGTTAGCTACGTGGAAGAAGCAATGCCACCCATCAAACACAGGGTCAGCAACAGGATTGCTCATTGTGTAACTACATACGTATCCATGGAGATTCATTTCTCAAACTTTTTACATGATTGGCGTGGTTACAGTTTCAGGCAGCAATCTAATACTGCCCTCGAGGCCCCTTGAGAAAGAAGCCTGACTAGCGGTGCGAGTCAGCAGGGGAGCGAGGGGAGTGGTGTGCAAATTGAAAGTAATCCTTGAGCCTGACCGGCAGTGATGCTGGATTCACATCTATTCATAATTCATCACTCGACAGCAGTGAGGTGGAGAAATTTCTGTCCGTGTAATAAACCAGGAAGAGACATCTTTGAAAGGCACTGATGGAATCGGGCAGATCAGGCTCTCTACTGCTGAAGGTCTCAGGTGAAAACGGCACTTGTTATAAGCAGGAAGACAGATGGCGCAGATAGCTGGGAGTCTGTGTATTTCACATCATATTAGATCCTACAGCTGTCCATCCACAATGCTCAAGAGGAGATGAGCTGACTGAGCCACTGTCAGTCTAACATGAACTGTCAAAAGTCCAATTAGCGTCCAAGCATCGCTAGCAAAGGTCTTTATAACTGACACACCGGTTTTTCTCCAATTGGAGCCATTTATGCTTTTACCCGCATGACCGCAAGGGAATCAAAATGCTCAGTCCTCTATCAAGTGCATTCACCAAACCAAATGGATAACTGCTGAAGCTTGTACCTGAGATAAAAGATTTTTTTGGCAGTGGAAACAAGCTGTGGATACAATACCATTACCTTTTACATTGATATGGTTAATTTGTTAGCAAACAGTTGCCTATTGACACATCCAACAGAAACACACCTAAATTATCATTCATTTGTTTCTTGCCACTTAAGTGACTCAAGTCTAATTTTCAATCTAATTTTAGCTCTGTTTTTGGTCTCCGTCAACTTCTGAGTAAAATATCTGGCTCTTTAGCTGCTAAATGCTTCACTATGGTCACCCGCTAGTTATTAACCGTGTCTGCCTGCTGTTTGGTGCAGGGCAAGTAACGTACATCATTTAAAATGATGCTATGAGCAATGAGAGTGAATTCAAATTAGTCATTTGATCTGTAGTAAAATTTTGATTATAGCCCACTTTATCACTTTTCATCCTTGTAAAACCAGCCGTAAAATGAGCTTCACTCAGTAATAACCAAGAAAGGTCACTGGCTGTAGCTGCATCTGTGACAAATTCAAATAAACAAATCGATTCAATCGACATATTTTAAATCACATTTGAAGCATGAACATAACTAAAGCTGAAAATGAAACTCACTCATGGGACGCAGGATGCAGAAGTCCTTTGGATAATTTTGGAAGACAGCTACAGTCATTTAAGGCGATTGATGACAACACGCAGGATGACAGACAGCTCACGGGCCATACACACTGCGCTGAACTTGACAGAAATAGACAGCAGCTTGAAAAGTGACTCCTGAAAGTTAAAACAAGTTCATGAAAGAAGACACAACTTGGACACAAAAACAGGGGATACGTTTATGGGGAGTCTGCAGAGGCTTTTCACCTTCAAAGCACATGTTCACGAGTACACAAGTTCACTGAAATGTCCACACTGAAATGCGCACAGCTTGTCTAGTGACAACACGTACGGTACACTGTGGAGGTGACTTTGGTTGTCAGGGGTGTTGGCTTGCCCTGCAACAGAGTGGCCACCCGCAGTTATGACAACAGAGTGACCCGAAGGTGAGGAGGAAACAATGAAACTTTAAGAAGGTGGTAGTGGAGGATGTATGAAGATGGGAATCCAAGGAGGATGATGCAAGGTGAGATGGGGTATACCAGCACAAATGTCTGTGCGGTTAAAGGAGACGTTTGACATTTTGGCAAATACGAGGAGATTGATTCCACCCTTATGTCTGTACAGTGAATGAGAAGCTAAAGCCAGCAGCCGATTAGCTTAGCACAAAGACCGCAAACAAAGGGAAACACTGGCTCTGTCCAAAGATAGGGCTGGGCAATGAAACAATAATGATAATTATCGCAACATAATTTTCCTCAATAACAATATAACAAATGTTCAATATATCGTCAATAAATGTTTGATTGAATTCATTTGAATCACAAACAAATTAGCACTTGTTTTTTCTATTGAGATATTTATTTAAAATATTTACTGATGATATAAAAGATTTTATCATAATTGTTTTGAATGTTCTACCTCAGATTTGTGAAGTGATCCACTGTTTAACCACACAATTAACCATCTGGTTTCTTCAACTGTCAGTCAGGAGCAAAAATATGCCTTGAAACTTCAAAGAAATAATGATTAGACATTTATGGTGATAATTACTGATATCGAATGGTATGAAATGCTTTTATCGTGATAACATTTTTGGCCATATCGCCCAGCTGTATCCAAAGATAATATCAGTTGACCAACAGCTCTAAAGGTCCCTAATTTACACATTGTATCTCATTTGTTTAATGTAATAAGTGTAATAACATGATGGACTATTACTTGGCTGGGAGAAGTAATTGTCTTAGTAAGAGTCTTGTAGTCACCAAAAAAATATTCCGGCACTTAACTCATTATTAAACCGTTTCCTTATTTCCAGTCCTTATGTTAACCTAAGCAACTGTTAGCTGCCATTAGCTGCGTATTTATCAAACATACATGGGTGTGGCATCAATGCAAAAATGTCCTAAAATGTCAGGGAACAAAGTCAGATACAAGAGAGGTAGACAAAAAAATGTTTTAAGGCGGTCTTCAAACAAGAATTACAAGGATATGATGGCTAAAAGTCAGGCAAGGGTGTGAGAAGGTCACTGTGGTTAGAGATAGGCTGGTAGACAGAAAAAGTGAAATATAGCATGTTCCCTCCAGAGTACTTGTTAGAGCTCACTGAAACGTAGGTCAGCTCCTCGCAGATATTCTAATTACATTTTGTGTCACTTAGACATGTGGCTGAAGTACCATAATGTGAAATTAAAGCCCGTCATGAGCATACATTTGAAATTTGAAGCTGTCTTTTTCTGTCCCTCTCTGCTGTAACGTGATGCTGACTGGCATTTCTGACCTCTCCTTCGCCCCTCTCATTTTCATCTGTCTTCACTGACTCTGAACGGCACAGGCTGATCATTTTCACTGAAAGTGAATGGCATTTCATGTGCTCAGTCTCATTAAATCCTGCCTGCATCTGAGAAGGTCTGAAAGGGTCGTCACCGTCCATCTCTCAGCTGCTCAAAACTAACATCTGCTTTCAAAAAAGTTTCAGTTTCAGTTTCCAACTAATTTGGATAATTTCTGTATTGTACATTGCATGTTGTGGAACATTTGTGGTACATTGTGGAAGCTCATCCGAGTATCCTAATTTGAATGGCAAAAAAAGCAAAAACAAAGAGGTTGTTTTGAATATTTTTTCCCCTCTAATTCCCAAGAATGGTTTGGAGAGCACCATTAGCTGAAAAATGTAGTCAATTTTGCTCTTTCAAAGACAAACCTGTCTCCACAGTTAACACCTGGCAACAAAGCTTTGCACAAAACCCACACCACCACATGAAGACACATCTCTCCGGTCTTTCTTGCGCTTCTATAATGAATACAAACAACATAAATCAAACTTTTAAAACTAAAATACAGACTATCAATCTGTTCCTTTAGCATATCTAGATTCCTCACAGATTTGTTCTAAATCTTAAATCCTAAAATGCAGAAAAATATTGAATTCAACTCTTCATTTTTGAATCACACATCTGACACAAAGCAATCTTCCACCAAAGTACAATTTCTGATCAAATAGGACACATCTGTGATCAAAGTTTTGTGATTCTGCATCAAGGTGAAAATATCCACTAGTGTCCCTAACCAATAACTATCCCTGTCTGACACACATGCAGCCAGCACAGTGGCTGACCTAGGATTACAGCATAATGACATGCTGATGAAATGTACTGGGCCATCCAGCTCTGTCTATGTTATGGTCTGCTGTCCATATTTCAGCTGAGCCTGTTTTGTATGGCCTACTTCACTGTCCCACCCTCTAATCCTGCGCCGTTGGGAACTGCCACACTGCCCGGTCCACTTCCCATCTCTCCTCCATGCAGCTTTAATCTCGACAAGACAGCGAGCTCTGAATTGGGGATGGCTGACTGTCAGCCTCAGCTATAATGTGTTTTTAAGAAACAAACCTGCGGGACAAACAAAATGCTGAAGTGAAATCTCTTTACTTTGTACAGGACTTAGAGTTGTCACATCAATGAAAGGAGCAGTAAATAATATAATCTTGCAATAAACGTCTCACCAACATACTATATGTGTCTGCATGTGTTCCTTCCCGCTGCTCTGAGCCTAATAATGTGAGAGTAGCAGGTCTGGGATTCTTATGTAATTATCCAAGAGTGTTAATTACAGGAAGAATTCTTAGGCAATTAGAGGATCTCAAGCAACAACGCTGGCACTGAATCTGCTCTCATAGCACACAGACACAGAAAGAGTCTCACGGCACATCATAGCAGCTAATTGTTGATTAATCTTCAAACACCAATATCGCATTCAGTGCTGCATTCACAAAAATGACTGCACATGTACTGCGGAGATAATGATTTATTTGTTAAATCACAAATGTATTCGTTCGCCCAGATTTTCCTTTTTGTGCTGGTTAAATAATGAGGGGATGTTTGTTTGGAAAGCGACTGTTTATAGCCATGAGTCGAAGTAGAAGAAGTAGTAGATCCTGTATCTGTGCCATGTCTTCTGAGAGATTAGCTAATGCAACAATGAGCTCCTGGTTAAAAGAAGGCAAGGAGTCGAGAGTTTGAAGACAGGAAGAGAAGGAATAGAAGAGCATGCATAAAGGTGCTGACCATGTTAAAAAAAAAGACAACAAAATAAGGAAAAATAAGAAAAAAAGAGAGCAGAAATGCCTTTAAATGCTATTAGGCTAAGCAAAATAAAATAAGAAATAGCAGCAAAATTTCAGAGAGATTTTCTTTTATAGAATGACAGATGAAAACAGAAAGCAGAGATGTGAGATGGTTTAGGGAAGGTGATGAGGCATTATATATCCTGACAGAGCCATGGAAGGAAAAGAGCCTTAGAAATGGATTTGTCAAAAGCGAGGCACTTCAGAGGAACATAGACTGTAACTGTGAGAGTGTGTGTGTGTGTGTGTGTGTGTGTGTGTGTGTGTGTGTGTGTCTCCTCGGATGCGTGGTTGACAGCCACACTCTCTGGCGTAAATCTCAACTCCAGAGAGATTCCATCAACGAGCTGCTGCTGCTGTCCGTGCTACAACTCTGACTAATAGGAGTGCCTAATAGAGAACGCATGCTGACAGTAAAAAGTAAAAAATATGCACACATAAATTCAGCTAAATGCAAAAATTGCCACACATACACACTCCCAGCTGAGGCTCTGCAGAGAGTTAAAAGTGAACCTTAGCAAATGACACAGGTTGTTAGGTCCTGTGACGAAAGTTTAGCGAGAGAAAACAGAAGGAAGGTGGAGGAAGGAGGAGCAGGAGCAGGAGTAGGAGCAGATTGAGGATGAAGAGAGGGAGGAGACGGTGACTCAGCTGCTCTCCCTAAAGGCCACCAGGAGGAAGAGAGGGAAGAGAGGGATGAAGAGGCACCAAAGAGGAGGGGTGTTCATGCTCCCTCTGCAGAGTGATCTAAAATTTTCCGCATCTGAAATATAAGAGAAACCAAAACAGAGGCCTCAAATAACTCTTCAGGGGGAAATTTACCCCAAAGCAAACAACAAATGTCCACACTGCCAGAGGAGGAGATGAGCAATCAGTGTCCTTAAGGGGATCACCATGCCACGCCATCTCGCCAACGACATCCCGGCCTGTTATCTGGCATGCAGTCTCTAGATACAGCTATAGGCACAGTGTAATTGGGCCCTGCCTGCGCATTAAACATAGATCTGTTCTGACATCACACAGGAACTCAGCATTGGATGTACTGGGATGAAACAGCATGCGGGATAGAGTTAGGAACACACACTGCACCGCACCAAAAAAAAAACCTCCAGTCCATGCAAACAGACACAACCGCAGCTACATCCTGGTGTAGAAATTATTCACGGGCTCTTTTGAAACTGTTTACTCTGACATGCAGACGCTGCCTTCCCCGCACCATGACAGTCGAAAGATCCATTGAAAGTGGTTCTGATGAGACGTTTCAACATGAGACAAAAGCGAGAGGCAGTGGGAGGGTAAAAAGAAAATTCTTTGAAAGAAAGCTATGGGTGTACACTATATGGTACAGAGGGAAAGGAACGCAGGCAGGGTTGTTTTTGAAAGAGATGAGGTGGGTTCTGACAGCATGCTGTCACGCCGGCTGACTGTCATGCAGGCAGGCCGATCCCTGATTCTGTGATCAATGTTTTTCAGAGAAAAAAATAAAAAAGATTCATCCCTAACCAATGACAGGCTTGTAAAGACAAGTGGAGTGTCAGCCCTGTACAACGCTGGACTGGCTCCCATGATAAATTCATAACGTTCTGCTGATGTCCAGAAGCGGCTTGTCCACTTCACCTCAAAGTGTAGCAAGCAACACAGATCAGGAAGTACACCTGTCAAACTGAAGGAATGTGACAGCAGGGCATCACATAGACACAAGCATGTACATATACATGTGCACAGTGGCATGCAGAGATATTCAAAGACACAAAGATTCACAGATTGTGATCTATAGTGACAAATATAACCCTATACTTCTCAGATGCAGAACACAACCCGCCTCCACAGTGTTCCAGCTATTTCAGGAACAGAGTATAGCCTCTATAATGCCCCAACAACAGAATAGAATTTCCCGACAGATGTGAGTCAGTTCAAAGCAAAGATCCTCAACAGACTTCTTCTGACAGGCAAACCAAATCCATATGTTCCCAGAGAGTGGAAGACGAGAGGAAGAGAGAGAGGGAGGAAGAGGAACCACAGTCTGTTAAGCACAATCTCATCACACCCAGCTGTCACGGTTACACGTGGACACATAGAGCTGCAGATTTATTAGTTCAAATGATGCAGAAACAAAGCAAGGGAGAAATTTTCTTCCAGGCTTTGACATCCTTTTCAAATGAAAATACATTGCCCCTCTCTGGGGCTGCACGGAGAGACTGACTCGCTTCTCACACGGTGGATGCACAACACAACTGCCTAATGACTTTAGTCCTGCAATATAAAACCAAAAGTATCTCTCTCCTTAATTAGTTTGTCAGCATAGCATTGAACACACAGAGTCTATTTAAACTGGACTGGTATTAATAATAAGACATGCTCTGTAATTAAGATCAATACCAACATCATCTTTAATTTGAATCAGTATCCAAAGCTGCCAAGCTCAGTATTTTTACATAGAAAGCGAAACATCCTGAGTGAAAACACACTTCGTTTCTCATCAAACTAAAAGGTCACTTGAAAGTAGCAACCCCGCACAAATTAACATCTCGATAATGAAGTAATGTTTTACACTATTTGTCTGCGGGCAGATGGTCTTAGCACCTTGAAACTACAAGCTCAAAAGCCCTAATGAACACAGTAGGTACACAGGACACGACTGACCTCTGCACGACCTTCATATTATTAAGACGTGTATTAAGGGGGGATAAAATATAATCCCTCTGGTGAGCAAAATCTAAAATGATGGTGCTAATTATCTCTTGCATGCTTTTAGCGAGTAGAAGTTAGCAAGTAGTAGTTAGGTAGCTACATGTTAGTTGGTGTTGCACAGCATGGAGAATTTGTTCCACTAAAGAAAATGTGCAATAGTGGTCTGGACCGGTGTTACTAATGCAAGAATAATCTGGCACACAACACCCTGTAAACTGGCAAGTTGTTGGTTTTACACTCTGTTTTTTGTATGTATTAAACAGACAAGATACCAGTTGGCAATTAGTGAGCTTTATAGGTGCAGGTAGGCAGAGTTTTTTTTTTTTACTTTTGGACAGTTCCAGGCTAGCTGTTTACCCCTGTTTTAAATCTTTGTGCTAAGCTAAGCTAACCCACTGCTGCCTGTAAGTGCAGTCATTTAAACTACTAATTTAAAAAGTGAAAGTCGCTGACTTGGAATGCCACATGGACAGGGTTTAAATCCCAGCTTTCACTCTCCCGTTTCATGCCTATCTTCTTTCAGGAAGCAAATCAAGCGACTAAGCTCACATGCGAGCTTACAAAAGTATAAAGAAGAGCAACAAATAAAGTAACAATCACAGAAGGCAAATCAAGCACAGACAAACGGAGAGAAATCAGTTCACTCTCATCCCTCAGTTCCATTGATCTCCACGTAAGGAAAATGATTTGATCAACTGATTATCTGATTTATGTTCAACGGGTGAAAAGAAGATAAAAGTCGGCTTTAGTTCTTCTTGACAGTGTGATCCACAGAGCAGAGGGGGAGGAGCACTGATCCTTATGGACTGATATGAAGATGCAAAGAGGCATGAATCTTTAATCTTCATTTGTACCGACGGCTCACTAGGATATTTAAAATAGGTTCACTAGGTACATTAGGTTCAAAGACCAATTTCTAAATGAGGATGAGTGAAGGAAGAGTGAGGGAAGCACACAATACTTGAGAGAGCTCCATAAACAAAAACACAGACGCAGATCTTCCGTGCAGGAGTGTTTATTTTTGAACAATTAATCACATTAATCTTGATCTAAATGCATTATCATCACCGCACAAACGGCCGACTGAATGCTTCAGAGCTCAGCTGAGTCGACAGCGCAGTGTTAACTGTTTAGACAACAGGACCAAATTTGAAGAATGATTAATTAATCCTGTGCTTAATGCCCATGCACAGAGTTAAGTGCATCTGACCACAGCCATACGTAAAGTTCACGTTAGAGTCAGAGTCATTAGTAGGTTCAGGACTGAGGGGACGTGATGACAGAAAGATGCTACTTTTGATCGTCAAGCACTTACAAATCAATTAGGAGAGGCTGGTGACGAGATGAGAGTGTGCATATGTGTGTGTATGGAGGTGCAGATACAGGGATCAGCATTTAATTAGGTATTTCAATCAAATCACCTAATGTTTTTTTTTTCTAAATGCCACAAAGGTGCGCAACGTTTCAAGGCAGAGGCAAAGAAAAATGGAAAATGGGGAATATGGGTTTCGTAGCTCAGACCTTGGTATCAGTCTTACAAAAGAAACACACTGCACATCCTGTGTTTATCTAATCTTTGTCATAATTACATAATTGAGGAGAGATGATTAAAGAGTTATCTCATGTGCAGGGCCCATGGAGAGACTGCACGAAAGATGTGCGTAACTTAACCCACAGGACACAACTGGTTCTTCACAGTGGTTCAAAATCCAGTTAGCCGTGTCTGCCTGGCTCAGCTGCTACACATGTGAGTAATAACAGAGCCGGAAGACTTTCAGGCATAAAGTAACAATATCTCTGTTTTATGCAAGGTAGAATTTAAATGTACACCTTTTTTCCGCAAGTGATATTCCATTAAAGCATTTAGAAAAACACTCTGGCAATAGTTCTGAAACTGTGGACTACGGTTTTGATAAAATGTAAATGCAGTTAATGGTGTGAGAGTTGAAATAGATAAAAGGAGAGTTTTAAAACATTGTTCAGAAAGCTGTTTTATCATCTCAACAGCTCAGCATCTCTCACAGTCTGAGAATTTTTTCCATCTGAAGCAGCAAAACAAATCACAAGAAGGCAAACAGCTCTTAAACAACCAGGTGCCCTTCAGTGTTCCATGTTTATGTTATTTAAAGTACTGAAGTGAGGTATGTTTGAATCTAACTGAATAATATTTCATATTGTATGGATTTACTGATGCCGCTGCAATGCTTTGACTGACTGAAAGGTTTGTTATGGATCAGGTATTGTTGTGGCATAGGTTTACGTGGTGCATTAGAGAAGATAATGCAGGGTGCTGCAGGGATTACCTAAGGCTGCATGATAGGCTGCATGTAGCAGATATACTGCAGTGTAATTGCCCTTTACTCTGGTTATCTGCCTTCTCTGACCTCATCAGATGATCGCTGCTAGCGATGCCACTGTATGAATCTGAAAAGGAAATTTAGGGAAACCGCAGAGTGCTTAGCAGTGACATGGCGGGAGCTTTCCCTGTAGGTTTACTGAACACGCCTTTTTAAAATACAGTATTTTAGTGTTTTTTTAAGGACTATGTTGTTGTTGCATAGTTTGCCCACCAGAGGGCACGCTGCAGCTCCTCTGTTAACAACACTGCAACACCACAGAAAAAAACATCAGCTGACCTCAGTCTACAAGCCATAGAGAGTAGCTCCTGGTAGCTCTCATACTCAGTGTTCCCCTTGAGTTAGTAATTTGTCACGTCAATTACGTGACTTAAATAATAATAAAAACAGCCCTTCTCTTACCATACCATAATTCCTAACCCTCACGTTTTTCACTTCCCTCTCCAGGCTCACAGCAGTGTGTTTAATGTTACGGTAACGATAGGTGAGTGGTGGTTACGCTGATGATAAACGTGATTGTAGATTTATTTCTGAAACAGTACTAGCGAATGGTCCTCTTATTTTTCTCTAATTCATTACTTCTAAATATTCTTCACTTACAGTAATTGACACTGCCCGTTGCTAAATTAGTGGCAAAGCTGGCTAATGTTTATCAGTAGAGGAGCGGTTAAACTATATTGTGTAACGTATTCTAAATATATCTGCAAGCCGCTTGTATTACAGTCGGTATGACGGAAATGAGAGGGGACCTGTAAATAAACATGAGCTGAACAAGTAGGCCTATCTAACACAGCTTCCAACCAAACAAAGTTATCTAGCTGCACTTTTGAATGTGCAAAGTTAGTGTGAAATCTTAAAGTTGCAGGTCCTCGTTGTAGACAGTCATGTAGTATTAGATTAATTCAAAGGCAGCGTTTCCTCTGGGTCACTGTCACATCATAGAAGACAAGTTTTAGAGCAAGGTGGTGGTTAGAAAATGGTTTATTGTAGCTTTGGATAGAATTAACAGAGTGCTGGCAAAGGGATAAACTAGATGCGAATATGCTATATATTATAAAGTAATAATTGTGGCAGATTATATGTAACGTAATAACTATTTCATGACAAAAACACAAAATATATGATTTTTTTGCCTGTTCAGGAGAGCCCTGTTTACCATTAATTTAATAGCAGTGACATGAGATTTGATATGTGGTATAATTATTATTATAATAGTAGTAGTATATTGGTATTTTTTATAGTTTCTGTTTCACTGGCCCCCACAATACAAACACTATTTAATTTAATGTCCATTAGTGATAGTACTTCATAATTTATAACAAATCAGATATTTGTAAAAAAAAAAAATTCTGTAGTTTTATACATTTGACTATTATTTATCAAAACTTTAATATATTATGTTGTACTTTTGTTAAAAGTACTATTTAGAACAATTAAATGCGCAAAAAGCCCTCTCTAGAGCCAGTGTTTGGTTTATCCATTTCGGCTGGTGTAGAAACATGGTTGTACAACATGGCGGACTCTGTGGAAGAGAGCCCGCTCCCTCTGAAGATATAAAGGGCTCATGAGGAATATTATATTCCATTTCTGCTAATAGATCCCCTAAATCTTCCACATTGGTGCTTTAAATCAAGTCTTATACTGGTAAGGATGATACGTTCCTGATGAGAGCACAGGCAGGAGCACTGAACTCCATTTTGTCTGTCATGATGGTCGATCCATACTGGAGAATATTGTTTTAAGGCTGGCCAGTCGCAGCGCTTCAAGCTTCCAGCAGCAATAGAAATACATAAAATGAAATGAGCCGGAGAGAGCGACAAGTATATAAACTCCTCAAAACACCCATCATCCCATAACACAACTCAGTGTTGGAGACACTTTTCTCTCCTTTACACTCAAAGAAACATGACTTCAAACATCAGCTCACTTATAACCAAAGGTTTTAACTGCTGATCTTTCAGCTGGCTGAAGCTTAAATGGGCATAAACAGTCTGTGTTGCTTCACAATGTTAAAAAGCACCACCTCTTGAGGATCACTGGGCAAACAAAATGACTTAATGCAAGAAGCAAAAGATGATGTGTAGTCACTGAACGACTCTTAAGTGTGTAAGCAATGCCTACCTACACTCATGGGACTCCTTGGCTTCCCTTTTAGTACTTACGTAATGCTACGGCCACCTCATCACACATTCTTTCAGCCAGCGATTTCAGAAAACATAAAATATGCAGCATCCAAAGAGCAGAAACTCTTTCTCACCCCTCTGCTTCCTCTCTGTCTCTCATCTGTGCCGTGGCTCCAGTCCTCCTCAGCCGGTCCAGTAAAATCATATGGGACCTATCATCAGCTTAAATGAGCCAATTTTGTTTAGATGACCTCTATGAAACATCAAGAGAGAGAGCATTGTGAAATGCAAGAAATAAATTAGAAAAATGTAACACGGCAATCCCGAAGCTTGGTTAAGATAAGGAGATACTGTAGCACTATGGCAGTGTGTGTACTCATACAATTTATGAATAGGTTCTGCAACTAGAAATGTATGCAAGCTAATATAGTATTCTAAATTATAGACAAATATATTCTCTGAGTGGGCACTGGCATAAACAGTATCGTCTTCAAAAAGCAAAAACACATCCAGTGAAGATAAATTGACTCTTCAACATCAGAGCAGTTTTACTTTGATGTATTGTACTAGGTTGACGTATTGCTTTGGCTTTGATCCTGTTGCTTTCAAAAAACATAACAAAAGCGCTGTAGTTACTAGTGGCTCCATTAGAGTCATCTAAATAAATGACACTACGATGACAAACTGCAGTATGCAGCGCTTCATAACTGCGCTCCCTCACTAACTTGTCTAGAGCCTCAGCCCATTTTCCACAGGCCAACAGCATGATTTTGAATAATAACTCTTATACTGTATTAGGCCCTGCTTAAGCCCTTAAATATGCTTACGTCTAATTTCACTAAGTAATACTTAACACCGTCTTATACATACTGAGGTTCTAAGGCAGTTGCCAATGAGGGGCACTGTACTGCATGGTTTAATGTTACGCTAACTGCAGTTGCCAGGTTAATTTGATTAAACAGATATGTGATTAAAAAATATATATTCACAGTCAGCTATAACACCTGAACACATCTGCAACATGTGTTCAGGTGTTATAGGCGACTTCAGAGTATGTGAAAACTAGTAAGCAAGAGAAACAATTCGCTAAAAGTAATGAATAAACTGTTGAAATACTGTTGAAGGTTAGTTGAAATAGTTAGCTAAAAGAAACGGATAAATGGTTGGTAGTGGGCTTTAAGTAATAGATAAATGGTCGCAAGCTAGCTTAAGGGGTGAGGTTTCAGAGTGCAACCACTACATTTCCAAGCTTGTGCTTCTGCGCGTGCTCGAACTAATGAACGAGCACTCTGCATCGGCCAAAACAGAGACATAACAAGAGACCTGAGACCCAAGAGACCAAGAGACCCACAAAATTCTGGACTCAGGTAAATGTTAGTTATATTTTCATTAGCTTGACGTTGAACTAAACACTACATTGACTGACTTCAGCCAACATGATACGTCAGCGTTGTGTATCTTTCACCAGACAGGCTCAGCAATGTCAGCATAGCTAAAATGTACTGGATGATAATGAAAATGGTTAGTGAGCTAGACTGAATATTATGAAAGACATTACTGCCACACATTAGAATAACAATTAGACCGTAGTAAGTAACATTGCTGTAACTTACTGAATGTTGCATTACAGCGACTGAGACCGGCGAAGAAGCTGTTTGTACCTAAGTAACGACAATAAATCTAAATTGAACATTATGAAGCAAACATCAGATCGTGCTAATCTAACTGGCTACCTCTGCCTTGCGTCACTATCAGCTAGTATAAACAAATCGTTCCACATTTGCTTTGTACCGTTACATCATTTCTTGCAGGCTGAAAACACTTTGAGGTAATGCCGGAACACTGGACAGTAATATGGATCGCGTTAGGTGGTAAAGTAATGTCGCAAGCCATAACGTTACAACTATAGCCTAGTATTTTACAATGGATAACGCCGACCAGTTGCTAACATTATCTAACAAAAACACAAAATCACAATATATTTTACATACAATAGGATGAAAGCCAACTCTGGGTTTTTATATCCAAAACAAAGGTCTCTCCATGGCTCAAACGCCTTTCCAATATTGACCGTGTTTTCATCATACAATAATATGATTCTCGTTTGGCCTTACAGGCTTCAGTGGGTAAAATTTTATTGTTTTATATCCTTGTATGGAGTCTGTGTTGTGCTGGGAGTCAGTTGTTAGTGGACTACACTTCGCTAGCTGCTGTGTTTGTTGCTGTGTGTACTTCAAGCTCAGAGTTCAGAATCAGTAGGCAAGAGGCTCGGGAGCATGCATAAATGTCACAGCCTACATAAACCAATGGATTTCATGGAAAATCCGACCTAATTTCTAGTGTTAGTTAGTTATAATGGTCATCAGAGGGAACTGAGAAAACAGGCGAATGGTTCGTTTGTATGTGAGGTTACAACCTGTTAGGCAGATAGGCAATAAAAAAGTGATTAATTTCATTAAAAAAATACTTATGGCCCCTTTAACGTACCAGATAAATGGTTGCTAGTTACCTTAAAGTAATGGATAAAAGTGGTAGTAATATGACTGAAAACCTGAGCCGACCTAAAAATTTGTTTTAAAAAAATTGTAACATTCATTTTCATATCCACTTGTTTATCAGTAAAACAATCTACTCAAACGTGCACATCTCGACACAACATATGTACTGGTGCTGACTGCCACTTCCTCTGACAAAAAAGGCTGAAAACCACTGCTCTAAAGTAACGAGGTCAGCCAGCCTCTACCGTCGCCACAAATGTCAAATGAAGCAATCATGTTTGTAAATCAAAAGACTTGTAAGGCCCAGATGCTCTCTAAGCTCTGCATTAAGGTTACAGCCCCATCTGAACGTCCATAATGGAATTACAGCAGTCAGCAAGTGGGAGGACGGCCAGCACACACAGGCCCATGATCGTTCCAGCTGGACATCAATAACCGCCACAGCTGACATGCCAGCGTGCCTGCAGGTATCTACCAGCCACTCACAGGGGCACTCTCTCCTTTTTCTTCCTGCACTCCTCGCTTAGCGCTGTACTCTCTGTAAGAGTAGCAATGCCCTCATCTTGCTGACAACAGTTGCATCTCTGCTTTACTGCCATCATAAATACTCCAGAGTTGAAAACAATGAGGCTGTGCATTGGCAGCGTTAAGCTGAGGTAATGTCAGTATTGAGCGCGGCTGACAGCTTTATGTGCAACAGAAAGGATCAAAATGAGAAGGTAAGTATAGGCGTAGCAATGGACAAGACTAACTGGCCTGATTTGACAATGCACTCTGAGGGCCACAGACCCGTCAGCAGACATTTCATTACTGACACATAAACCTAATAAAATAGGGAGGCTAAGTGGCACCTTGGGTACCATTAAGTGCTGCTGTATAATTGCATTCACTTTTTCTTCTCTTGCATTTTATACACTAATGGCTACTGTGTCTCTCAACAAGCAGGTAGGAGTCCATGAGACCACAATGACACGGGGTGTAAGATAAGAAATATACTTATAACAATAAAAATCTGATGAGACAAAAATGAAAAATAGTAAATGAACTGCATTTATATAGCGCTTTTCTACCTTGATGGGACAAAGTGCTTTATAATGTGCTTTTGGGATTCATTCCTTCAAGGACGCATCAACAGAACAAAAAAGAGCCAGGGATCAAACAACCGACCTCATGACTAATGGACTACCTGCTCCACCTGCCCAAAAAATAGATTTACATCAAGTGCCCATGAGGTCCACGTGGCTTTTTTTGTGTGTGAATTTTGTGTACCTAGTCTACCTCTCTGCCTAAGCTTTTTCACAGGATAAAAGTCTGGGATGTTTAATTTGACGGTCAGCAAACCTGCAAATGCCTCAGTTTCTGCACACAAGACACTAAACGTACCGCCTGTGACTCATGAGATGAAAATCAGGGAAGAAACGCCCATTAAGGTGTGACTTTGTACCCTAAAGATTTAAGGCGTTGACCATGAATTGCAATGTCCCTGGTTAGAGTCCATCCAGGGACCTTTGTTGCACTCCCCGTTACTCTCTCCCCTAATTTCCTGGCATCTCTCTACTGTCAACTTTTTATTAAGGCACAGAATGCCCACAAAAATACTTCACAGTTGTGGGCATCATAAAATGCACAGCAAGTGTATTTCAATTTTGCAGTTGTCTTAGAAACACCAAGACAGCTCTGCAATCTCAGTTATAATTTGCAGTTAATTACATGTTTTTGTACGTTCGAATTCCCCAGACATTGTACACCGTAGTCCCTTACAGACGAGGAATAAGATTTAAGCAAAACTGTATTCAGACCTTACTTATAAAAACAGCCTATTTCTAGAACTGCACCGAGAACTGAACAGAGCCACAATAAAGGCAGGAACAGAGCTGGGAGAGGGCTGAGCAAACACAGGCAGAGGCTTAGATGTGTCACACTGACGACAGGCACCCAGACTCACACTGAGATGGCTGGAGGGATCGATCAAAGGCTGCCTCCCCCTTTCTACCCCACCTTTACATCATTAAAACCTAATTGAGAGCTCACATCTCAACACAAATGCACACGCACACAGAGTGGCTGTGCTTGCATGGATTCACGAGCACGCCATCTCAAGGATGACAATAGGAAAGCACAGACAGCGCAAGATAATAAGACCCGACGTCCATCTGAGTTAGAGAGCAAATCGATCAGCTGGGACTGCACCACAACAGTGCAAGGAGAAGCTGAGGGTTACATGAATCTCACACTCATCAGGTCATCTGTTCAGGTGAACCTTGACTCAAACTCTCAAACTGGATGACAGGCAGCAAGGGAAAGGAATACAAAAGATAAACCCCATTTGCATGATCTCTAACTCAAACGAGGTGTGTAAAAAGTGTCAGGCAGCAGATCAAGTGCACCACCAGTGTGTGTGTGTGTGTGTGTGTGTGTGTGTGTGCGTGCACGCAGGGAAAGATGGGAAGTTGGCTCACCCAGGACTACAACTTGCACAGCGCTCCTTCCACATCTGCAAGCCTGTAGGTGCTCTGATCACTGCTGGCCGTCTGTTCTGGCTGGGTCTGTGCAGAGTAATGTTGCTCCTCCAGCCTCTCCAGACACTGAGCTTCCTCCTCCTCCTCCTCCTCCTCCTCCTCCTCCTCCTCCAGCAGCAGCAACAGCAGCTGGACTGGACTGCATTCACTCACCTTCCCTCCTCTCTGTCTCTTCTCTTTCCAGCACTGCTGCTGAATTATCTACCGCCTCCTAAATGAAGTCTCTCTGCTTCCTAAATGAACGCTCTCCGCTCTCCTCTCCTTTGTGCTATCAAGGCAGCAGGAGCTCCTTTCCCAGCGGGATCCCAGCTTTGTATCTCGGAGAAGCGGTGAGGGCTGCCACCGGCAGCGGCAGGCAGCTCAGACTGATGGTGCTCTCGTTATTGGGTTGCATGTGTATGGGTGCTTTGGCATTTGTGTGTGGGTGATGTGGAGCGTAGTGTGTGTGTGTGTGTGTGTGTGTGTGTGTGTGTGTGTGTGTGTGTGTGTGTGTGTGTGTGTGTGTGTGTGTGTGTGTTTGTGTTTGTGTTTGAAAGAGGACCCGGCTGCAGTTCATTGGGGCTCATCTGCGCTGTTGCCGCTCCTCTCTCTCTCTCTCTCGCACTCGGGCTGTTTTGTGCTGCATTCACGTCCTGTGGGGGAAACAGAGGACGAGTTCTCTTGTTAAACATTTAGCTCACTTTGGATTTCAGATGGTGGGTATAGCCTACCCACAATACTCTGCAGGGACAGCATGTAAGGAGATCCATGTGGGACAAAATGTATTAATTAAGAAAGTGTATATAAATATGGAAATCAATAGACCAATAGATATCTTTAAATGTACCAATAGATTTGGTAATAATTATATATAGTATACTATATATTTTCAGAATTATTATTGTGCAACATTATTTCACTATTTTTATCTTCAGTTTCCCCTCCCCTTCAGCCAATCAGATGCTAACATGGTTGGTAACTGCTATTGAATGTAGTTAATCTTTTATGAAATTATTCCACAATTTATTGGTTTATTTAACCCCCCGCCACCACCACCGACATGGTATCACCTTGTAAAGTTGATATTTTGAATGTTAGCAAATTGTACAATATCTAACAGACACAGGGCAACTTTAGCATTCATGTCAAGTTAAATACATTTTTACGTTTGTTTTATGTCTCTACAAACTCATAAGGAAAATTTCTAGCTATTTAGCGGCTAAAAGCCCCACTATTCTCACCAGCTAGTCACTAACACTCTCTGTCTGCTGTTTGCTGCCATGCAGGTACCAAAATGTTTTTTGTTTGTTTGTAGCTTTTTTCTCCATGAAAACATTTTTGTTTTGATACACTTGATACACTGTGCTTTGTGCTGTCTTACATGTTTCCATTTTCACCACACATTTAGATAACCCTCCAATTTGTTACACTGTTCGGTGTCATCAGTGGTTTAGTATCATTCAGTAAATAAGTTTTAAACCCATGTTCATTTCAACCTGCCTGGTCCAATCAAGAATCAATTTCTATATTCCCCAAAATGACAGAGTATAATTCTACAGCCAACCACTGACCCACTACTACCAACTGAGCAACAGCTGCCCACACAACAGCGAGACCTGAGAGAGTGGCGGAGAGCTGTGCCAGGTGGTTGAAACCATTATACAGTGTTGAGTAGTGGATTGTCTTTCATATCATGGATAGTGTAGAGTGAATCTCTATGGGACGGATGCCAAAACATGATGTTTTACATCTCTGAAAATTACCAATGAAACTCCCTGCCAATCCTACCTTCTACTAATGTGTTAGGTCAATGTTAAAGAGTTTTATTCTGGATTGAATTGTTGTAATGCCATGACACATGCAGTATTTTCACAACACACTGTTATCAACGCAGGCAAAGAAAACAAAAAAGTACAATATACTGACTTACAGCATACAGCAATATATTGACTTATAGCATACAAGAACAGTCAACATCATCACATTACCATATTAATATGGTCTGAACTAAAAAGATAGAGACATGTTTACAGTTCTAAAAAAGACTGGGCACTTTTCCCACTCCATTCATTCTTAACTACAGCGCGAGGAGTCCCATTTTACTCTTTTGTAGGCTCAGACGCTGACAAAGAGGGGAAGACATGCACTCTTCCTTCAGGCATACTAACACATCTTTTACATTTCACTGCCGCTTTTTAACAGAGCATAAATCAGAGCCTGAGGCAGTGCAGGAGTGTCATATCCAGGTGAAAATGGAGGCTGTGCCATGTTTCATCCTATCTGCAGTCTGCGTTGCTGTCCTCAAAAGCCACAATGGAGATTTCCAGTGCTGGTGCTATATGTGCTGCAATCTCTGAACACTACAGTGTCACTCTCCACACTGTAGAGTGAACAATTTAAATGGAGAAATTACATAGGTGAATTTTTATTACACAATAGCAACATTGCCACTGGTTACTGCATTTTTAAGCCCAAATTGCTGTACTGTCATAGCCTGTAGTGACCTTCAAGAATGTCATTTCCCCTCAACCATTTCCTTGGTTGGCTTAAGGTAAAAGCCCTGTAGCAGCTTTATAATAATACCACAGCACAGTAATAATCATTATGCCTCCCTCCATGCTTCATACCTGTGGGCAGTAGTGAAATCAAGTCCACTCTGGGTTCCAGAGGTGTTTCTGACATTTAAAGGGGTTTCTGCAGAAGTATTGAGGGGGTGGGTGTTGATATATATATATTACATAAAACATGAAGGCAATGTTCCCATCTGCTGTGCAGGTTGAAAAGGGTGTACATCAACTCTAGGACTTTATAGTCATTTGTCAAATTGAAAGAACTGCTTACCCCCGCTTTTGCTTTGTGTGTGTGTGTGTGTGTGTGTGTGTGTGTGTGTGTGTGTGTGTGTGTGTGTGTGTGTGTGTGAGGAGCTGTGTTACCAAAAAAAACAAAAACATTCAGTTATGGTCCTGGGATCCAAATGATGTGGTACTCAGGCAGGGGTCTGAAGCAGTTTAGTACATTCATGTTTTTAAGAACAGAAGTAATGCTACTTACTTTGTGAGATTTACTACTTTAGTTCACAGCATTATAGGGGGAAATATTGTGAAGAAACCAAAAAATCATGCACACTTTCTCACTCGCACTAATTTTATTAATAACCTTTCAGTCGTCAGGCATTCATCTGGGAAAGTTAGTCAAGCAGCACCACGTACAGTATTATGCTCCGTGACATTATGAATTCTACTTGATAAAGGTCACTTGTCACCTTGACCGTAATTGCTATTTGGAGGGAAATATTGTTAAAAAACTAAATGCCCTTAAGTCCACTTCTTGGACCACTTCTTGGACTTAAGGGCAGAGGATTGGCACGAGAGGCTGGACGCGCTAGCCCGCTTCGAGAAGGCTCTGGGTCAACAACCGCGCCTACTGTGTGCTCCAGGTATGGCTGAGCTGCTTTGGGATGTGGGTCGTCTCAAGGAATCCCTGCAATCGGCTCTGAATTCCCCCAGTGCTCCTCATGCTGGGCTTAGCATGCGGCCTGCTGGCCCCTTGCCTGTCCCTCTGCCTGCTAGCGCCACTAGCCTCCAGTCAGTCCCTCCTGTTCCCCAGTCGGCTGACCCCCAGTCTGGTCCTGATCCCCAGCTTGCTAGCGCAGCCAGCCACCAGCCTGTCCCTAGCGATCCCCGGCCTGCTAGAGCCGCTAGCCTCCAGCCTGTTCCTCGGCCTGCTAGCGCCGCTAGCCTCCAGCCTGTCCCTGATCCCCAACCGGCTAGCCCCCAGTCTGACCCTGATCCCCTACCTGCTAGCGCCGCTAGCCCCCAGCCTGTTCCTCGGCCTGCTAGCGCCGCTAGCCTCCAGCCTGTCCCTGATCCCCGGCCGGTTAGCCCCCAGTTCGGCCCCAATCCCCAGCCGGCTAGCACCGCTAACCCCCAGCTTGTCCCTTGGCCTGCCAATACTAATCAGCGAAAATGTGCAGTTTCCCTGTATTAGTGGTCCAGGGGAGTCCAGTTTGTGCTGAAATTCTTTGGTGCTGGATGTGAAGGTCCTGGGCTTGTGTGGTTACACGTGGTCTTCGGTTGTGAGGCCGGTTGGATGTCCTGTCAAATCCTCTGAAACGCCTTTAGAGACAGCTTATGGTAGAGAAATGAACATTCAATTCACGGGAAACAGCTCTGGTGGACATTCCTGCAGTCAGCATGCCTACTGCATGCTCCCTCAAAGCTAACAACATCTGTAGCATTGTGCTGCACATTTTCGAGTGGCCTTTTATTGTGGCCAGCCTAAGGCACACCTGTGCAATACCCATACTGTCTAATCAGCATCTTGATATGCCACACCTGTGAGTTGGATGGATTATCTCGGCAAAGGAAAACTGCTCACTAACATAGATTTTGACAGATTTGTGAAAAATATGAGAGAAATAGGCCTTTTGTGTACATAGAGAAAGTCTTAGATCTTTGAGTACAGCTCATGATGAATAGCGGCAAAAACAAAAGTGTTTTTAATTTTGTTCAGTGTATTTAACAGGACATTTGCTTAACGACGTCACAGCCTCCAAAAATTCCCATCAAGCTGTATGAACATTTTATCACTATCAACAGAAAATTAAATAGAGGGAGCTTCATAAAACAGTTATTTACTACAGCATTATTGCTCTAAGCTTTGAAGATCTCCGACCACTGCTCACCTTGACTGAAGGCCATTAACAAACACTCACCAAAGCCTTCTGCTAGTTTTATGTCTCACCCACTCATACAGACAAACAAGCCAATGGCCTTGGGCAACTTAAAGCAGTTTTACCCATTAATGCACACCCACCGACTGAAAGCAAAACACATAATAAAGAGGAAAGGTGCAGATTTCAGTGAATGGGGAACAAAGAGAAGCACAGCAGTGGGATGTGGCACGCCTACATTGAATTTCCTGAAAAGTAATTCTGCCAGAATTCACAGAGCCAAGGGGTGAGTCGGCAAGATTAACATGATTTGAGCAAAGAACAACTTATTAATTTATGGATGTCTTTATGTTGAAGAGTAACTGTGATGCTAGGGAATTTTTTTTTTAAAATTTCGGAAATTTTAGAAAAGATATTGGGTTTAGTAGAGTGTCTCCCAACCTTTTTGGCTTGTGACCTTTTAAAGTGAAGACTAACTGCAAAGCCAAAAGCAAAGCGAGCGTTCGGGGCGGTAAGTTTACATACAAAGTCAATGCAAAGACACTTAGAGCCGTGATTTCCTGTTGGGCGGCGCGAAGGGGGCGGTGCTGGCAACGCTAAGGCAACATGAAGGAGTTGAAAATGTCCAACTCAAGTGAATATTCGCCATATTGTAATCGCCTTCACGCTTTGTGTGTGAACACTTGCAGCGAATGTACTCACGCGAGGAAAGCGTCGCAAGGATTAAATTCGGGTTTAGTCTGAAAGCACCATAACAGTCTACAGCAAATGCTAGCATCGCTGTGAGGCTGTACTTAAGAACAGCAGTTCCTTGAGCTAAATGCTAACACCAGCATGCTAACATGCTGTGGTTTAGCAGATATATTGTTTACATTGTTAACCATCTAGTTTAGCGTGTTAGCATGCTAACATTTGCTAATGTGCACTAAACATAAAGTAGCCTACAGCTGAGGCTAATGGTAAAGTCATTAGTTTTGCAGGTATTGTATCATAAACTGCAAAAAAAAAAAAAGTATTGGAGAAATTTGACCTGATTGTGGCTCTAGAGGAAAAACCAAGGGATCACCAAAGTTATTACAATTCATCCTGAGGGGCACACGAACATGTGTACCAAATTTCATGGCAATCCATCCAAATTATTTCCTATCTTGTTCACCATCTTGCAACCCCTCACTTCACGTTTTCACTCAGTGGGTGAGAAGGCACGCAAGCACAGTGTTAGATCTTCACTGCCGCCGTGAAAAAGGCAGCGTGAGTAATCGTTGCTGCTCAGCTCGTCTCCCTGCTTTGGACTCCCTGCGGGTGAAGCGAGTTCAGAGGTGGCACATGTAATTCACAAACAGTGCAGGCATATTCAAGCAGAAAGAAACATTAATAACACTACAAGCATGAATGTACCAAAGCAAACACACAAAAAGCAGACAAAGCATCTGTGTCCGCTGGTGCTGTGAGCTGATGATTTCTCCTCTTGATCAGGAGGACAGAAATTAAGTGACAGTGCTGCATGTGTAACACATTAGGCGGGATTCCTCAGAATACCAGCCAAAACCAGATGAGACATGACACAAATGTTATGTACAAGCTATAACACGATGCAATCAAATATGGTGGCTGAAAACAAAAAAAAATTTTAAGGGCTCTGCTAAATTTAACTTTCATCTGCAAGGCCATATCGTCATCCTCGCCCTGTAGTTCCAGCCTGTGATGCAATGTCCTCATCCTGATCACTGCAATGGCCCCTTAGTTACATGGCTCTCTGTAGGTGAAGTGTGAAAACAGGCCTGATTTTGTACTTTTCCTCTTAATATGATGTGATGACTTGAAGTGAGGATTTCCATACTGTAGCCAGGCAGAGGCAGGATGAGTAATACGATGGTGCTCCAGTGTCTGTGTGGCATATTATTGTGTATTCGTGTGTAGGCTGGACAGTCCCACACCCAGAGGCTGGGACAAAGGTTGGTGACTCACCAGAGCTCAGCCGAAGTAGGAAGAAAAACAAAGTGATACAGAGAACACATGGGGCTGGATTGGTGGTGACTCTAAGAAGAGGAGAGGGGGGAAAAAGGAAAGGATGGAGGGATGGAGGTCTACAGGGAGCCTAAAGAGGGAGAGGAGAAACGTGTGAGCAGAGAGTAGAAAGAGGCAAAGAGGAGACGTCTACTTCTCCCTGAAGACTGAATCTGTGGGGAGTGACTGAAGGATGAAGTAAATAAAGAAAGGAGAGACCAAAGGAGGAGGGCTAGGCAGGACCCACAGGGACTCTGAGGGAAGCAGCAAGGAGGAATAGAGGAGACAGCTTGGAGGAACTCCGGAGACTACAGGCACACACAGTATCTTTTGGATGAGGGCAGGAGACCATATTTGAATAAATACAGAGGCAACTGGGAGTCTGTGTGTGTCTGTCTGTCTGTACACACAATTACACACTTTTATTCCTTACAACAGTGTTTACATAAACAGGAACCAGAGACTGCAATGGTTGTGGGCCTCGAGCTGCTTCTGACTTCTTGCATTATGTCAGACTGCTTTGCAAATCATTGCAGCTAGAACTAGAAAGGCACGTATAGCTTAACACCACCACTGGGAGTAACCAGATGATTAAACAGACTGGCTCTGGAAAAGTCTTCTTCTTACTTTCTGTGCTGTCTCAACATCAACTTAAAAAGGCACCCTGCGGAGTATGACCTCTCGTGGTGCTTTACTGTACAGCAGAGTTTTGATGAGTGGATCTCTGAGGGAAGTTGTGCATAACAGTTTGTGGGTGTGATTTACAAGAAGCAGTACATAAAAACACACTAAAACAGGTTTTGCAAATGTTTTATGAAGTACTGAATGAATTCAACATGCTTGCTCGTTTGATTCTCAGATGTCCATATACATTTGTCACTGCAATAATTCCTTATGGCCATACACTCACCAGCCACTTTATTAGGTACACCTTGCTAGTATCAAGTAGTACACACTTTTGCCTTCAGAACTGCCTTAATTCTTCGTGGCATACTTTCAACAAGGTGTTGGAAACGACCCTCAGAGACTTTGGTCCGTATTGACATGATAGCATCACGCAGTTGCTGCAGATTTGTAGGCTGCACATCCACGATGTGATTCTCCCGCTCCACCACATCCCAAAGGTGCTCTATTGGATTGAGATCTGGTGACTGTGGAGGCCATTGGCGTATAGAGAACTTATTTTCATGTTCAAGAAACCAGTTTGAGATGATTTGAGCTTTGTGACATGGTGCATTATCCTGCTGGAAGTAGCCATCAGAAGATGGGTACACTGTGGTCATAAAGTGATGGACATGGTCAGCAACAATACTCAGGCAGGCTGTCGCGTTTAAACGATGCTCAGTTGGGGCCCAAAGTTTGACAAGAAAATATCCCCCACACCATTACACCACCACCACCAGCCTGAACCATTGATACAAGGTAGGATGGATGTTGTTTACACCAAATCCTGACCCTACCATCTGAATGTCGCAGCTGAAATCGAGACTCATCAGACCAGGCAACGTTTTTCAGATCTTCTATTGTCCAGTTTTGGTGAGCCTCAGTTTCCTGTTCTTAGCTGACAGGAGTGGCACCCAGTGTGGTCTTCTGCTGCTGTAGCCCTTCAAGGTTCAACGTTTTGTGCGTTCAGAGATGGTATTCTGCATACCTTGGTTGTAACGAGTGGTAATTTGAGTCACTATTCTGTCATCTCAAACCAGTCTGCCCATTCTCCTCTGACCTCTGACATCAACAAGGCATTTTTGTCCCCATAACTGCTGCTCACTGAATAATATTGTCTATTTTTCAGACCATTCTCTGTAAACCCTAGAGATGGTTGTGAGTGAAAATCCCAGTAGATCAGCAGTTTCTGAAATACTCAGACCAGCCTGTCTGGTACCAACAACCATGCCACGTTCAAAGTCACTTAAACCACTTTCCTCCCCATTCTGATGCTCGGTTTGAACTTCAACAAGTTGTCTTGGCATGCATTGAGTTGCTGGCATGTGATTGGCTGATTAGCTATATATGTTAATAATAAAGTGGCCAGTAATTGTACTGGCCCTAAAGCGGCCCCTTCCTATCATTTATGAGAGGGAGGAGGGATACTTGCTGGTATTCACATATAGGTTTATCAGACAAGTCAAACTGCTGAAGCCTCATATTAGCTTCAGCTGAACGTTTAAATGCATTTTTGCAGAGAACAAGATACGCATAACAGGTTTAGTGACAGACGAATATATAAAACAAATGGGGGGTTTTTTTGCAGTGAAAATTCTACATTCAAATTAAATCAATTAATACAATATATATTGTTTACAATAAAAGCAGAATGAGAAAAAGTAGTAGAATATCAGTACAACTAATTTTACTTGTCTTAAATATGATTCTGCGAAGAGTATTTTTTCTGTATTAAAAAAAACTTTCTTAAAGTTTGACTCATGATGACAAGATGACCAAATGTGTACTTCAATGGAATATCTTCACACAATGATACAGTACCGTATCAGTATGTGCTGATACGGTACTGTGTACTCAAATGAAAAAATGAACTTAATTTTAGACTGCACTTACAAAACAAGAACGACTTAAATATGCTACTCAATCATCTCTGCCACAGATATTAAAGCATTGTGGTGTTGAAAAACCCTCTAAAACAGGTATTTATATCCTCACAGGAAACTTGAGTCCCAACCATGCAGATGAACTTCTCTGAGGAAGCTTTTCTGCTGCTCCATTTTATTGGAGTTGGGCAACCATGAATATCCAAAACTATAAGTAGCAATAAATCTGTCTTAGTAATAGATTAAGTAATATTCAGTGAGCACAGATATCTGACCCACTTTTTGTTCCATCAGATGTTCTGTCCATCATATCATTTATTACAGCTACAGTCAAGCCTGCAGGGATGGAAAATACAAATGTCCTTCAAGGATGAAATATGACCTGCACACACACAAAATAGCAAAATAAAATTTACTGCAATTGACTGCATATGCGTGTTTCTGGGTCAAAGTCAGTCCTGTCAGAGTGAGAGGTTGGCCCTGCACTTGAGAGTCTGTCCCAGCCTTTAGTATTGAGGGTCAATGCTTCCCAAAAGGGATGTGGAATATCTCCCCAAGTCTGCACACATCACTGCATCATATGAAACAACCCCAGCGGCTTCCTGCCAATGTCAGAGACACACAGGCACAAAAAAACACCCCCAGCGACAGCAGGGAGAGGAACCAAGAGAGACACGAGGACACATTCGTGACAGATCTCTGATTAAACACAGACATTCAAATATAGTATTTCATGTTTTCCTGCATAAGTGCATAAGTCTGTGTAGCTGACAGCGGGATGGGGAGCCAAGCTCGACATATCCAGAGCCATGCAGGCAGCTTCAATGTTAAATAATTGATTGTTGCCTGGCAATAAGAAAGTAGCAGGTGTGTTTGTGTGAGTGTGTGTGAATGCTGTTCATAGCATATGACTCTGGCTCAGGCAGCGTATGAATTCATTAATTAAGTCAAGGCTTCGGGACTAAACCAAACCCCGTAGATGAGAGTAAATTCCCCTGCTAGGTTAGCTAATTAAATCACAGCAATTATTTATAACACAGTCATAAAGTTAAATTAATGTTTAATTTAAACCAAATGTGTGTGTATGGGCAGAGGGGTGTATGTATGTAAGAGAGAGCGAGTGAAGAATATACTATAGTGTTAGAGAAGGGAGGGGGACACTTTGTTTTCATACTAAAGAGAGAGAAAAAAAGACTGTTGTGGTTGATGGAAACGAAATGAAATAAAATTGTACACAAAATGTGGCTGCAGCTCAAGGATAATACACAACAGCTGAGATTATCCATCATATAAAGCTTTTAGCCCTGAAGGAGCTGAGGCAGCAAATGAAGGTGCAGGTGAAAATCAGTCACGGATTCGTGCCTCAATAAAGCTGAGGTTGGCAGAAATGAAGTAAACATGGCGAGCGGCTGCAATGGAGGAGGAGGAAGCAACATGCAGCCAGCTGCTGGAATGTTGAAACTGGTTAAACAGCCTGAGTAAAGGGCAAACTAAATTACATTTTATTATACAACGTCACAGTCATGTCAAAAACTATTTGTCCACTGCTTTAACAGACTGGCAGCTCCAGGTCATCATCATGTGTGTCTCTCTTTCTCTCTTTCTTTCTGTCTCTCTCCCTTTCTCACACTTACACAAGACACAGCAAGTCTGAGCAGACAGCCGATGCTTTTATGTGTGTTAAAAATTGCTCAGGTTATTGCACATCTATGAAAGACTGTAAACAAGTAAGATACTTTACTGCTTTATCTCACCAACAATGCACAGCTGGATGCTTCTGAGTTAAATTAAATCACATTAAATCAAAAGGGAGGGGGGTAATTTTAATCTCTCTAAGATTTGGAGCTCTTGGATCCACAAAGCCTGGCTGTATGGAGAGATGATGGCATGTTGCTTATACACAGGGGCAAAGACAACAAAATGCTTATTTAAATGGAGGGACAGTCACCGGGAGTCGCTTTTAATTGCGTTTGTTCAGTCTGTGTATGACACAATGGTTATTTTGCCCGTGGCGACGGAAGCCTCCGTCTTTTAGCAGTGCACTCTCACAGTTTCTTGCTGCCTACAGTTACTGAATGTTAAAAGTTGAAGTTGCCTGGAGAAAACAGCCTCTACATTAAATGCAAATGGAGTGTTAGTTATAGATTAATCTTTTCCATATGCCTGTTTTGCTATCTATAGTGCTTCTACCCATCTAGCTTGATGACATTACTTTTTTTAATTATGTAAAATTCCCAGTGTAAATTCAAACAACTCATCACTCTACTGTAATGTGCACCATCTGCTCTTGCTGATACACAAGGCATACAGGAATCCACTGAGTCCCCACCTGTTGTCGAGAGATAGTGATTTCAGAATTGCAAAAAAAGAAGTTGAACACTTTACATATGTTATTTCCAGTTTGGATATGAGAATGTCTGTGGACTTTGGACATATATGTTTGTCACATTTTAAGGATTTTTTTTTTTTTTAAATAAATTGTGGAGGTAGTTATTGTAAGCAATAAGTGTGCACATGTGCAGAAGGGTAGTCTTGCTGTCCATTTGGGCCCAAGCATGGCTTCCCATGTTCATCTCTGTGTGCTGATCTGGGTGCCACTGGGGCAGCAAATGAGCAATGTGAAGTCCAGCCAAGCGCTCAAACTGCTGCCCACAACATCATGGTAGAGCAGGTCTGGGCACAGAGCCAGAACTCAAACAAAGTGCCTGGCTGTCACGGCCACCCTGGGTATACGCTCCGGCTGAACAAAAGGATATTGATTACTTTTTAGTTAATTTTTGGTCTTGTGTGTGTGTGTGTGTGTGTGTGTGTGTGTGTGTGTGTGTGTGTGTGTGTGTGTGTGTGTGTGTGTAGACAGAGATATCTGTTCCAGTCTATAGATTTTATGTATTATCCACTCTTACTGTCAACACTAAAGTCTAATGATATCTAAGTTAAATTATGTGCAGCCGTGCCAGTAAAAACAACAGAATTACATTTAAATTTAAAAGGTTGTAAGGATAAAAGATTTTGAGCCAACTCTAATACAATGACTGTTGTCATTGTCAATCTGTATGTGCTTCTTCCTGGAGGCAATCCTTGATGAATCTACATCGCGACAACAACTTTTTCCAAGACAGAGAGTTCAGACGTATATTTATTCGGCAGGCAGGAGCCTTTGCTCTCATCTTATCAGACGGTAATGACAGAACTGTCTGTAGCTGTCACCCAGAGAAACTCAGTGGCCTTGATTAACCCACCTCTTCCCCTTCTCTGCTCTCCTAAACCAATCTCAAATCTACTCTGTCTTTTTTTTCCTGCAGTCTCAACAAATGGACTGTCCAATCCACAGAGAGAGACAGAGAGCGAGAGAGAGGCTGGAGGACTCAGAAAACAGGGTCAGCTATTGATGAATCCCCAAAGCCAGCAAGTAAGCCTGGGCTGCAGAGAGATGGGGGGAAAGAGAGATATCAGGAGGGTTGAGACAGGGAAAGAAACAAGAGGGGGGAGAAAAACTCACTTCACTGTATAAGGCTGGTCGACTCTAAAAGAGAGCGTGTCTGACGAACGGTGTGGAAAATGTGATCACAGTTTCAATTTGAAGCTGTCAGGAGTAAATAAGGAGTATGTGGCTGGAAGGCATAGAGGGCAGGATTACTGAGCCCCGCTCTGCTGCAGCTCATTTCCACCTTTACTACAAAACCCCCCAAAGTAAGAGACTTTAAACTGCTTAATGCCCGCAGGAGGAAGGATAAGCCAGCAAAAATATATGGATCCGGTGTATGAAATTCAAAATGCATCATGATGAAAACCATGAGCTAAATGTGTTATAAAAGGAAATTCTGCATCTTTTCCTCTTACAGAGGATCGGCTGCAGATGTGACGTGATGTCACTCTCTGCAACCTCTTAGCCAAGACAAAAATAACTTCAACTCGTAAAATATGCAGCCTGTGGAACGTGTCAGAGGGGATTATGGGAACTTGGCCATAGCGATATTAAGCACTAAGTTAGAAATCATCGGAGTGCTTAGTGAGCAAGGGGAAAAAAACAGGGGGAAGTTGAGGAGAAATGCAGTATTTTTGTCACAACTTTGGTCTTTCCTTTCAGCATTTTTGTGGCTCATATTTGAACCAGAGTGGTCAAGCGTAATATATAAATGCACATACAAAATCAGACATTAATGTAGAGCTTGGACGCAGCTGAAGGCAACAATTGCTCATTGCTCTGAGCTTTCACATATCTATTTGAGCTTATTGAGAAAAGCATGCAGTCAAAATAAAAGCTAGCAGAAACATTGTCCCCAGACTATATTACAATACATCAACATCCCCAGAGAACCTACAGCCTCTGGCCATATTTGCTTCACGTGCAATGACAACAAAAGCTTTTCATTTCCCGTGAGGAAACATTTGAATGCAGATCTACCCAGAGAACAATGAACTGCAGCAGTAGAAACACATTGTAGGTGGAAAAAACATGTAATACAGCAGAAAACTCTCCCTGCACAATTATTTGGGGCCTTGATTGCAGTTCTTGTAGTCCTTTATTAAATGATAAGTGGTTATGTGTGTAAGGTGCGAGTGTGTGAGTGTGTGTGTCTGTACGTGTGCGCGCTGCCCATATTTAATGTGGCATCAGATCAGTGAGTTCACACAATAGCCTCCCACATCGTATGCAGATCGAGGCAGAGCAGAGGATAGTGGGTGGATTAGAAAGCTCTGGGGTTATGTTTCCCTTTTCTGTGGTTTCCAGCCAGTTTTAACAGCTCAGACAAGAGGAATCCAAATCACTGCAGATGATACAAGCGAATGAACCAGTGCAGATACAATAAAAACCAATTAGATGGACACAAAAGGAGACATTTTCCATGCTCTGGCTTTGCTGGAGTGAAAAAAAAAATGCTATCAGTAAGTGTACATTTCAAAAATTGGATTTTTAAAATTACTTTAAGAAGGTGGAGAGATCATATTCTCCCTTTGGCCTTTGATGCTCTTCTCATAACTTACTTACACAATGTACTGCTGCAGCTGATATGTATAATATATAGCTATGTTTATACGCAGCTTGTCTTAATGGGAAAAGCATTAATCAACACACAATGGAGTACATGCGCCTTCTCATTTGTATGCCACACACACACACACATCACAGCACTGATGGTCAACTGCAGGGCAACAATATCCGTGACTGGCTGATTTTTCTTGCTGACCACTGCTTCATTTTGCCTTAAGCTTGTTAGAGCTCAGGCCAGGAGAGTCGATTAGGGTGGGTGGCCAGTTGAGTTAAGCTGAGCGCTGCGATGCACACAGTTCACATAAACATCACCACAAATATCAGGAAGCAAGGGAGTAAGAGATAGAGTGTGCACAGTGGGGAGTGTGTGTGTGTGTGTGTGTGCGGGGGGGATTACTGAGTGGGAAAAGTCCAAACTTATAAACCAGAAGTTATGCAATCAGTTAAGGTACAATGGAAGGCATCACAGCAGGACGCTGCGACAAACTAAACTCAGTTTGAAGAATCAACTGGAGCTGGTTTGGGTTGACATTATATCCAGCTCCAATCACAGCCACACAAAAGGCTACTCTCTGCCTCTGAATGCACAGAGGTAGGAATAAAGACAAACAAGCTGTTACAATTGAACTCCCACTCACTCTATCTGTCACCACGTTGTTCTCATCGCCTATCTCATCGCCATCGCTTATTTTTAGACCTGTCAAATGGCCTCTGCCTTGGTGCCTCCAAGTATCAGCTCCCCACCCGGCAGTTCATCAGTCTTGCTCGGATGCCTCTGGCTACTCTCCTCATGTTTTTTATGTTATGTAAGGAGGCTGGAGCCAAACAGCACATCCACAGTTGCCAGGTTCGGTTCCTGCTACTACTGCTACAAAGCTACTCTGACGCCACTCTCCATCGCTACATCTCTTTCTCCCTCCCTCCCTCTCTCGGTGCATGAGCCAGTTTTTAAAAGGCACACACACTCGCCGCTAACAAGTCTCTGCTCACTCTGGATGCTTTAGTCTTTTTGTGTGTCATCCCTCACTTCTGTCCTCATTTCAAATTCAAATAACAAAAACACGGAGGCTCTTCCTTCTAAAGCTCCATCAGTGTGGGAGCACAGGCAATGAAGAGGCCAAATAGGCTATTGCCTCCATGACCTTTCGCAGTTAAATCAATCACACAGCTGAAAAACCTTTTGAAGGATCTGAGGTATAAACTCACTGTGGCCAATACCCAGTAGCCAGACAGCCAAGGTGAGGAGAAATGAAATCCTATTAAACGCTGAGGTCTCCAGACAGTAGAGTTTCCAAACAAGTATTTCACAAAAACAGCACATTGGTGTGGAAATGATATTTCTGTGGCCTAAGGCCCTTTGAGTTATCTCAGCCTTGAAGTGCTGTTGAGGCTATGAGGAGTTACCTCCTGGTTTAATTTCCTGTTGACTCACCAATCGCAGACATCATCTATACCGACAGGAGCTGGAGGAGGTCTGAGGAAAACATTCATATTCCACTTAAATCAATAACACACTGACACATACATACACCTGTACCTTTCTGTCGTCGTTTGCTCTGCAGCCATGAGGAAATTCCTATTTGAAATGAGCTGAATTACTGAAAGGAAGTCGTCCAACAAATTACTGTCAACTACTACTCAAGCTACGGCCAGGGAGCATCTAACTTTACCGCTAGTGTGTGTGTGCGTGCGTGTGTTTGTGCGTAGATATGCAAACATTCAACACAGACTGCAGTGATTCTGTCAGAAAAGATGACAAATCTCATTAGTGCCAGTGGACACATCAAAGATGCGGGTTTTTAGGATTTGACTCTCGTGTGTGTGCGTGTATGTGAGGTCTCACTGTGACTAAGAGGAAGCTTAACATTCACTCTGCATGTTATCAGCAATGTCACTCAGCTGTGCCTGGCATATTTTCAATAAGCGCAGGACTACACAGAGCTGTGAGGAAAAACATAATGACAAACAAAACGACAGCCGACAGTGAACATACCAAAACAACCTTGGCGTCTAGGAGACGCAGAGCAACAAAAAAAAAGTGTAATTTCTGCAAGATACATCTGGTTATCTAACTGCAAAAGAAATTCTGTTTTCATAAGCCAGAAAATCTGAAGCTACAGCAAAATCGTCTGCAGTGGAAGTTCAGCTTCTTTACCATCACAGCCCCGCATACTTTTATTTATCTGTCCTACATTCTGCAACCAGCATCACCAATACAAACTCGTGTAATAGAGATTATTTCACCATGAGAACAAGAAACAGCAAAAAATATGGGTTAATTGGACAGCTGGTAATTGGAGCGTATTAGTCTCTTTGCTGCCACAGACAGTATTCAGTGGGAACAGGAAAGTGGGGGATTTGGGAGGATCTCAAGCTGCTGATGGCCTAAAAACAATCTGGTGAGATGTATGGTCTTTTAAAAATGAGGCTAGAATATCACAATCCAATCACATCACAGAACCAGCTGGTGCCCACACTAGACTTTAGCAGTCATAAAAAGACAGATTTAAAACTCCACAGGAGGCCAAACATACCTCAAAAAAGCTTGGTTGGTGTCCAAAACAACAGGTTTTCATATCTAATTATTTTTATTGTAGCTGCCCTCCCACTCTGCTGTCTCTCACTGTGTTCTACATTCCCACTTACCAACAGTGTACAGTAGTTCTTTTCCCTACTGGTGGAAAGTATATTTACTCGAGTACTACGCTTTAAGTACAATTTTGAGGTTCATGTACTTTACTGGATGGAGGGCCAGAAAGCAGATTTTCGCTTCCCGTGTGAAACAAAAATTCTTATGGCAAAACATGAAGTGTTTTTATTTAAGTAACATAGGTAACGTAAATTGTGTAAGTTACGCAAATAACTTTACTTAACTTATGCGTTAACTAGGGATGGGTATCGCTACTCGATACCTTTAAGGTATCGACCAAAATAGCCCAGTATCTAGTAGAATCGAAACGTCTCCAGTCAAACCAGTACTTCATTCGACACTTTGTAACCAGATCGCGGCAAACACGCAAGCAACACACGGAAAGAAAGAGAAGGGCATGCTTCTTTTTGTTATGTACCTGCACACGCTTATAAGTTTATGTGTGATTTAACAGTCCCTCCACTTTGGCTGCGGTCCCATACATGTCGTTACTTTTGCAAGTTTCTCATCACATTCAAATACAAAAAACCTCCCAAGCTGTCTTCCTTCCTCTGATGACACAACCTGTGAGGATGACCTAATTAGGATAAGGGGCAATCTGATACAATATCCCAATATATTTCTATAACAGTTATTTAAAAAAAAAAAAAAATCGTAAAATTTTTAACAATATCCAACCCTAGTGTTAACTGACGTACGTAGTTATTTTAACCCAAACCATGATCTTTTCCTAACCCTAACCAAGTACTTTTGCTGCCTAAACATTAACGTTGAAATGTTTCACAAGTTCAGCAACATGCTTTTTCAAAATGGCCTTCTCCCAGTTCATCCAGCATAATGTGTCATCACAACATAATCAGCTGTGCTAGTAAGAGGAAAATAATTTTAATCTGTCAGCCCAAACATTTGTTCCTGCAAAGTATTACCGCATAATGTTATTAGTAATTTAGTTACTTAGCTGATGCTAAATAACTACATAAATAAAAATGCATTTATGCATCTTTTTCTGAAATTTGAAAGGCAGCTAACCGCTACTCTTGTTAATAGATACACTAATCTTGCTATTTGTTTCATGTCGGTAAATGAAAAATGTTGGGAGGATCATAGCAGTCTTGTGGATCAAGCTAAAAGTGACAGTTAAAATCATCTGTCTACACAATATGTGAACAGGTGAGCAGCCTGTTGGTAGGGTAAGAGCAAGCAGCTGCCTTCCCATCGCCACTTGGGGAAAACAAACTCTGTCAGTTTCTTGAAACCAGAAAAAGCAACCGATGTGGTTGACTGACAGGGATACGAGTCACACTGCAGACACTGCATGTAACTATGGCAGGCGGTCCACTTATTTCACCACCCCAAACTTCAAATTAAAGTTTTTTCATCCAAAGCCAACCATGTTCTGACCAGCCCATTTTATAACAGCAACAACAGTTTCTCTTAACAAGTTTTTACAAACTCCAATTTGTATATTTTTGCAGTGAACAAGGAACACCTGAGTGTAAACTGATTTCCAGATGAAGTCTCTTCTCTCTTCTTGAAAGAACATCTCGTTACTCAGCAAAATTAACTGGTGAAGTGAATGATTTGGGATTAAAGCTTGCTGGAAAGGATGGAAATTTAGAAGCTAGTAGCATCTATGCAGGCACAATCTCTGCTGCAGTTGAAGATAAACCAAGGTGGAAAGTGTCAAAGTGTCTTTATTCAAGAGCTGTACCTACTGTCAGCACCGTTTTGAGGTGCTGACACTTTTTTTTTTTCAGGTTAGAAGAGATTTGATACTTTTCAAGCTTTGACTTTGAGGCTTTATCTCACTCTTACTTGTGACATGTTATGAATTTTTATACTTTAAAGTACTTCATAGTAAAGTTATAAGGCATATTTAGACTACCTAGATAAATTACCTTTCACGGTTTATTGCCTCAATATATTTATTAATACTTCTGAAGCATATTTTACTATTAACGCTTCTATACTACATCTTTGTCTACTCCTACATATAGAGCAACTCCTGTAAAGCCATTTTGTATTTTATGTTAAATAGTTTAACTTTTATCACTAAAATACACTTGATAAACATAAAAACAAATGTATACCTAGAGAAAGATGCAGATAGACTTAAGTCTTGCACATCTAGTGAAAGCTGAAAAATAATAAACTTCACAAAATGTTACTTAGGAAATAAACGTTACATAATAAAGCTCCCGCTGTCTGAAAGCATTCAACATAAATTAAGATATTAAGTATTTCACATTTCCATTTGTAGACGTTCTCATCCAAAGCAGCTTACAGTGCTGCCTGATTAAGACACCACCAAATCAAGTGAACATGAGTCATCAAATTACATAGTTTGATTTACTTGTAAGAGCCTCTTCAAGGGTTAAACTCGCTCCTAGGGCTTCAAGTAATTCTCTGCTACAAAGTTCCATTAAAATTTCATTTTTATTCCATTTATTTTTTTCAAGTCACAGGTTTAAATCTGAAACCAAAAATGTTTAATGTCCGTCTGTGGGAGTAGTATGTAGCTGCAGTTTCAGGACCGCAATCCTTGGACCAGAACTGCATTGACAGGACCCTTGTTTACTTTGACACTGCCAGCTAGCTCGCTGCTAGCTGTTACTCTTGACAGCCCCCCGAAGCCAATTACCCTTACTCTAACCATCACAGGGTCTGTGCCTAAACCTAAGTTATTCATTATATGCATGTTGACCGGTTAACCCTACAGCTGCACACAGACATGGTTAACCTCCTTCGTGTTACTGTGCATTACCACCACCACAAAAGAACTACGGTCCCAGAACTGCGGTCCCAGGATTGCAGGGGTCCTGAAACTTTAGCCTCCGGTACTGCAGCTATATACAATGAACAAAATTATAAACACAACACTTTTGTTTATGCCCCCCATTCATTATGAGCTGTACTCAAAGATCTAAGACTTTCTCTATATACACAAAAGGCCTATGTCTCTCAAATATTGTTCACAATGTCAAAATCTGTGCTAGTGAGCCCCTTTGCCAAGATAATCCATCCACCTCACAGGTGTGGCATATCAAGATGCTGATCAGACAGCATGGGTATTGCACAGGTGTGCCTTAGACTGGCCACAATGAAAGGCCACTCAAAAATGTGCAGTTCCATCACACAGCACAATGCCACAGATGTTGCAAGTTTTGAGGGAGCGTGTAGCTGTTGCCTGTGAACTGAATGTTCATTTCTCTACCATAAGCTATCTCCAAAGCCGTTTTAGAGAATTTGGCAGTACGTCCAACCAGCCTCACAACTGTAGACCACATGTAACCACACCAGCCCAGGACCTCCACATCCAGCATCTTTGCCTCCAAGATTGTATGAGACCAGCCACCCAGAGAGCTGCTGCAACGAACGGTTTGCATAGCCAAAGAATTTCAGCACAAACTGTCAGGAACCGTCTCAGGGAAGCTCATCTGCATACTCGTCGTCTTCTCAACCTGACTGCAACTTCGCGCAGCTATTGAAGAGGAGTGGACCAACATTCTATAGGTCACAATCAACAACATGATCAACTCTATGCGAAGGAGATGTGTTGCACTACGTGAGGCAAATGGTGGTCACACCAGATACTGACTGGTTTCCGGACCCCAACAATACAGTGAAACTGCACATTTTCGAGTGGCCTTTTATTGTGGCCAGCCTAAGGCACAACTGTGCACCTGTGCAATACCCATGCTGTCTGATCAGCATCTTGATATGCCACACCTGTGAGGGGGATGGATTATCTCGGCAAAGGAGAAGTGTTCACTAACACAGATTTTGACAAATTTGAGAACAATATTTGAGAGAAACAGGCCGTTTGTGTACATTGAGAAAGTCTTAGATCTTTGAGTTCAGCCGTTAGTTTGTGGACTGCCGTTTTGAATCCTCGAGTTTGGGCGATAGGGGCCGCCATGTTGATTTTTTTTACAACCAGCGGCACCGGACGTGACCATATTTGGACAAGACAGTGGCGCTAACGGCCATGGTGGAGCTAGCTAGCTTTCTTAGCTAGGTGCATCTGAAACTCATTTTCATTTTAACATTCATTTTAACAGGGCTGACAATTTTGTGTAGCGAACAACAATCTTAAAACTAAATGTAGCTACTCACCAGAGAAAGTGAACAGCCAACTCCTGATAAGTTTTTCAACGGCGCTGGGTACGAGTCACCTTAGCGTGATTGACAGGTCGCCATGGTAACGACTTGTCAATCACAGATAATCCTGCCCTAAAGCATAGTCTGATTTATGGTCTATTTTCATCTAAATGGGACCATAATTTACTAAATAAACATCATGTTATATTGAAGAATACATGAAACTAGCGATTGAGACCATAAACTCATTAGGAAAGTGTTTACTGAGGTAATAAATCAGGTGAGAAGTAGGGACATTACCATTATTTCAAATGGAACCGGACTTCTTCTTGCAACCAGAAGAGTCGCCCCCTGCTGGCCGTTCGATAGAATGCATGTTTAAGGGACTTCCGCAGTCGCCTCAGTTCTCTGACCGGAAGCCTCCCGCTTGTCTCAATCACTATGCCTCACCCTATCGTCCAAATATTGTGACTTCTGGGTCCAAAAACCCAAGATTGCAACGGTCAAAATGTCAGCTTCAAAACGGTAGTCCACATACCAATAGGTGACGTCATGGTGGTTATGACAGCAATGCATTCAAAAACACATGAAAGGAGACCTTTAAGCTACAAAGCTTTCCGTTGAGACCTACATGTTTTCAATTTGACCCCGCCAAATCTGTCAAATTTAAACTGGCTTGCTGTACACAAAAAGTGACAAGGAATCCGTCTGCACTGCAGCTCCTCATTTACAAGCTGTCTGACTCACAGAGGATTGTCACCATCTCTCTGTATGTCTGCATGCCTTGGCTCTTCCAGTTGTTGCATATCTCGCTGGTCTCTGGGTCGTTTCTCAGAATAGCATCATAAATGTGCAAATGGATTTACTTCGGCAGTGGCTGACTTAACACATTTTGAGGGCTCTGCACACTTTGCTGTGAGTCAGAGGCGTCGGCGACCTTTAGCCAGACAAGGACAATCACAATCGCAGGTAGCGGCAAAGCCTTTAAATCCTACTGGATTGATCAAGGAGCGCAGTGAGATGTAAAATACACTCATCTAGATGATAAGCTAAGGTGATGCTGGCTGGTAGCTCAGGGGACTTTGAGGATAAGCTAGCCTGCGAGGGTTCAGGGCATTAGATTATCATGTATAACTATTTGAGAGGATAAAACCAGCATTAAGGAAATGAAAAATGCTGCCAGGTCAGTGTATCTCTTAAACAAATTTACCTCCCTCTTGTTCTGAAAAAAAGACTTGATTTTGAGAGACAGTACCCTCAGGTAGCAGTTGCTCATCCACCAACAGTTGTTCTCCACTCAGTCCACAGCGCTTGGATCAACATCGATTATACAAAATGTGACTTTCATGCAGGTTTCCTTTACTCTGAAACTTTCCGAGAGCCTTCAGCGTCAAAGTGTATGACTAACTGAAGGCTCCGTCTGTTCGCTTCATTTTTCATGCCTCTTTTCCTGCTCTACTTCTGTGAAGATGATGGATGCTCTTGAAATCCACGGGGACAGCTGGTCATTAGGCTGGAGGTAAAGCGAAACACGCTGCATGACTGTGTTGAGGGAGGGGGTGCAGAGGGGCAGTAAAGAAATATACCATGGAAAGGTAAGAGGCAGGGGAGCAGGTTTGAGCACTTTTGTTGGCTGACATTACAGAGTCATATTGTAATGCAGCAGATAATAGCCTGCAGGTCAGACTGGGAGCCTGGGGAGTAGCCAGCACCTGCTGCCATTCATTCAAGGTGACAATAAGCCGATGACACCAAGTCCCTGTTGTGGCTCTGTGTGTGTGTTTGTCTGTCTGTCTGTCTGTCTGTGCGTGTGTCTGTCAGAGAGGTTTTATAACAATTTTGGCTGCATCAACGTCAAAGTATTAAAAGAAGCTGTGACATAATATGAAAGCGCCTGCTGCCTGCAACATAACCACACCGCATAAGCTGACCACCTTCACAAATCACTCTGCATGCAGCCATCCATTACAGAACAACAAGACCAACACTAGATTCCCCACATGAGGCAGGCAGGCAGGCTTTTTGTTCTGTAGAACACATGGGACTGTGCATGAAATTCACAGCCACTTCAAGGCGCCAGGCAAAGACAGAGCTTCTGGTTTAAAAGCTCTCTCCAGCTGGCTACAAACACCAGAGATAGAGGTCGATGCTCTCTATCGCTGCCTCCGCTGAGCAGTCTACCCTTCAAACGTTCAGACAGCCATGAGAGCCCCCAGAGACCATCAGTTCCTGTTCTGTATCCAGCTCTCTCTGCTGCTGCCCTTCGACAAACACACTCATACAGACACACACACACACACATCAAGCATTTAATTCATACCAGTGGGCGCTCCGTTGCTTCAGTAAGGTGACGGCTGCCTTTGCACCCAAGCATCAGAAGGTGAAAAACATCTGAGAGGGAAAGAAAAAAGGAAGTCACAAAGTTCACTGTCAAAACAACTTCAAGTGCGTTTAGGAATTAACTGAAGGCAACTGAGTAGCTTCCCATTTATACTGGATCTTGTCTCTTTTAAAATGTGGCGTCTGATCACCCATCACACAAACACAGGAAACATAAACTTTAACAAAGCTCATAAATGTTTTTTGACATCTTCAGAGTTGTTGACCTTCTGGCTTTTGGTCAATGTTAGCATCATTTTATGACACTTTCTCCTTTCCCACGTTAGCCTATAATTCAGCAGTGGTTGCAACAGAAATGGCCACCATTCAGGCAGAAAGTATTTGGTTTCTTTGCTCCTCTGTAAGCCTGCGATGGACTGGTGACCTGTCCAGGGTGTACCCCACCTTTCGCCCGATGTAAGCTGGGATTGGCTCCAGCCCCCCCATACCCTGTATGCAGGATAAGCAGTTGACAATGGATGGATGGCCCCTCTGTAAGACATCTCAGGGGCTTTGATTACCCCTTGTATTACAGCTGACACAGGCTGTTAATTATTTAAAATCGTACTCGAATTGTGACCGTGTGAACAAATGTGGTCAGGTCTGTAATCTAAACGCGATTTACCTGAATAAAGGTTATGTTCTCAGATGTTCCATTATTACACTCACATAAAGGATTATTAGGAACACCTGTTCAATTTCTCATGAATGCAATTATCTCATCAACCAATCACATGACAGTTGCTTCAATGCATTTAGGGGTGTGGTCCTGGTCAAGACAATCTCCTGAACTCCAAACTGAATGTCAGAATGGGAAAGAAAGGTGATTTATGCAATTTTGAGCGTGGCATGGTTGTTGGTGCCAGACGGGCCGGTCTGAGTATTTCACAATCTGCTCAGTTACTGGGATTTTCACGCACGAACCATTTCTAGGGTTTACAAAGAATGGTGTGAAAAGGGAAAAACATCCAGTATGCGGCAGTCCTGTGGGCGAAAATGCCTTGTTGATGCTAGAGGTCAGAGGAGAATGGGCCGACTGATTCAAGCTGATAGAAGAGCAACTTTGACTGAAATAACCACTCGTTACAACCGAGGTATGCAGCAAAGCATTTGTGAAGCCACAACACGCACAACCTTGAGGCGGATGGGCTACAACAGCAGAAGACCCCACCGGGTACCACTCATCTCCACTACAAATAGGAAAAAGAGGCTACAATTTGCAAGAGCTCACCAAAATTGGACAGTT
>NC_060154.1:21268193-21299778 GCF_021292245.1 Micropterus dolomieu | reverse complement strand
ATGATGTTGTGATCAATGGTGTCAAAAGCAGCGCTAAGATCCAGGAGTACCAGGACTGAGCACATGCCTTCATCAGCAGACATTAAAAGGTCATTGGTGACTTTAAGCAGGACAGTCTCAGTGCTGTGGTACTTCCTGAAACCAGATTGAAACTTTTCAAATATTTTGTTATTTTCCAGTCCAGTGAGCAGCTGTTTGGACACAATTCTTTCTAGAATCTTTGCAATAAAAGGCAGTTTTGAAATTGGTCTAAAATTATGTGGGAGGGAGGGATCTAAACCAGGTTTCTTTAAAAGTGGGTTCACGCAAGCCGTTTTAAAATAATCAGGGACACAACCAGTAGATAGGGAGCTGTTGAAAACAGAGATCAAATGGGGCCCAACAGAATCCATTACTTTCAGTAAAAACTTTGTGGGTATTACATCAAGTGGGCTGGAGGACACTCTCATTTGTGATACTGTTTTTAAAAGCTCAGACAAGTCGATGGGATAAAACTGGTTAAAACTCTCTTGTTGCTGGTGAGGAACCTCTGAGTAAGAGGCCGCGGGGGTTATAGAGGCGCTGATTGACACCACCTTATTGGTAAAATAAGATAAAAACAATTCACACTCATCATTACTTCCAGCGGAGGCACAAGGAGGGGTTGGGTTTACCAGCTGATCCACAGTCTTAAACAGAAACCTGGGATTGTGTTTATGTAGTAATGAGTTCAGAAAAATAGTTCTCGCATCCTTAACCATGTTATTGTAGTTATTTAATAAATCCTTTAGACTGAGGTAATGGACTTGGAGACTGGATTTTTTTCCATCTGCGCTCTGCTTTCCAACATTCCCTTTTTAGGCTGCGAATGCTGTCATTTATCCAGGGTTGCTTACTAGCTTTAGACGTAGGCCTAACCTTTAGAGGAGCAGTAATATTTAGTGACGACAAGCAGATATGATTGAAGTGATCGACCAGATTGTTGGTGTTGGAATCAGACAGGTGTTTGCTTTTGCTCTGAAAGAATGCATAAAACTTTGAAACGCTTTGTTCATTAAAGGTGCGAGAACACACGGAGCTTAGTGAGGCGGCATGAGTAACAGGCGAATCGCAGCTAAAAACAATACATCTGTGGTCATATATGGTCATGTCCACTAATTCCACAGAGGAAATGCTGACACCCAGGGTAAAAACCAAGTCCAGTGTATGACCACGGTTATGGGTTTGCCCTTTGACATGTTGTTTGAAGTTAAAAGAAGTGGCCATATTTAAAAACTCAGTTGCATTAACATTGGTTAATGTTGATTGGGTCATCAACATGAATATTAAAATCGCCACAAAGAAAAATTCTGTCATAATTTAAAACCAGAATAGATAAAAATTCAGGAAGTTCTAAAAAAAACCTCCAGTCGGTTTTGGGGGGCGATAAATTATAACAAATATGATAGGTTGCAGCCCTCCAAGTTTAAGAGTGAGAACTTCAAAGGAGTTAAATTCATCACAGCGTACTTGATGACATTTTAAATATTTCCTATTCACACTCACTAGCCTAACTCTTATCAGTCACTGTATTTTTGTAAAAACTATTTCAAATAACTCGCTAGTTTTTTACTCTGTTCTGTTTTGGATGCTGCGTTTGTGTGCTTACATGTCGTTTGTTTGATGATGTTTGTTCACTAATTGTAACTACTGAAGTTCCTCTCGATAATCCGACCGATAAATAAACTTGACTCTGTGTCTTAGATTTAGGCTTAGAAAAGTATTTTACTTCAGTACATATTTAAATATTGTCAGGCTTGTTGTCACACCTTCTACAGCACTGCAAAAACATTCCCTACTATTCAGGCTAACGTGCTCGCGGACAGCAGACGCTGTGCATTCTGCTATAATTCAGCAGAATAGGACTGGTTACCATGGCAATGCGCGCTTATAGTTTTAGCAACAAACTCTCTTTGCCATTTAGAAACTCAATAAAACATAATCTAGCTTCACCAAAACATGGAATAAAGTTAGTAATCAGTGGGGTGGATCTGCCAGGCCAAGGATGTCTGGTACCTACATTGGCCCCCAGAAACACTCAGCTCAGGCGGCAACTACCGTTTTTCAACCTAATTATTGTCTCATCTGCGGTCTGATAAATAGGAAATTCATCAACCAGATATTTTCCAAGATAGATTAAAGCTGTCATATGCCACACAACAGCAAGAGGATGAGGCAATGCAGGCTCAAAGCACTGGGTTTATAAACATAACTTAGGTTACAGTGGCTCACAAGCCCCTCAGCAGGCTTCTGGGAAGATGGCCAATCAGAAGGAAGTGGGCTATTAGGGAGATGGGCCTTAAAGTAACAGGAGCTACAATGGCTTATTTCAGACAACAGATGAACAAGATAAATGTGTGGGTTCTTTTACTCCAAATCATGCAAACTACTCTAGTGGAATCCCAGAATAAAAATATAGAGCAGAAAATCAATGACGGATCAATGAACAGTGCCTAATTCTATTGCTACTATGGCAAAACTAATTGCCCCCCAGGGACAAATAAAGGTCTTAATATAATTGAACAACACATGTAAGGATATGTCTTGTTTTACTATAAACAGTAAAATATTCTAATTAGGGGTGTAACGGTACATGTATTCGTACCAGACCGTTTCGGTGCAGGACTTTCGGAACGGTGCACGTGCACAGAATGCAATCTTTAACGTTAAATATTAGGCTCGTTTTGTGTGGAACATACGTAAATTCCGAGTTTCCACACGGACATATTAAGTGGCGGACCAAATCTCCGCCTACGGCGCTACAGAAGCAGCGCGCTTTAGAGCTTGAAAACCCTCCCTTAAGGTGTTCTGTTAGGGAACACTTCGGTGACATACAACAACGGACAAGCTGATAAGACGAAAGCAGTGGGCCGACATTTCACAGTAATGATGGTAGGTTTCTGGCAACACGTCAAACTTGCTAACTCACTAATGGTATCCTACGAAGGAGAACGTCACTGCAACACGGGCAAAAAACAAAAAGAGCACAGTGAAAACGCCTTTTGGCATTTAAACAGACTTTAGAAAAGTTTTTTTTATCTGAGCAAGTCTTCAAGCTGGGATTGATACTGCTCATAGACGGAATAAAACAAGAAGAATGCTACATTGTAATCCATATTATTATATAGTTTATTATATTTTATTAGCTATAATGTGGTATTGAGAATATTTTATTTAGTGGAGGACTTGGTAGTAGTTTGCAGCAGTATTTTATTAGTATAGTAGTATATTTATTTTTTTTATTTTATATAATTTATTTATTATGTTTAATTTGAAAGTTTGTTGAAAAAATTGTAAACTAATTTGGTTCGTAATAAACCAGCAGCAATGTTTGCATTTTTTCCCCTTACTGTACCGAAAATAACTGAACCGTGACTCCAAAACTGAGGTACATACTGAACTGTGATTTTTGTGTACCGTTACACCCCTAATTCTAATTCTAATAGAAGTACATACTAATCATTAGGTTCAGTCAAGTTTGCACTCATCCTGCTTAAACTTCAAGTGGCAGAAGCTGGATGTTTCAAAGATTTATGCATTGCTTTTGGCTATCTACAGTATTTTTGTGCAAGATTGCTAACTTCTTTTCTCGCACTCTGCAACATTTTGTTAAGGTGTACCTGAGTCAAGTCAGTGGGAAACTGGGGCAAATCCTGTGCAATCAGCCTATCATGGCTAGAAGGTTACTGGCTATTGTCATAATAAAGACACTAAAAATCAGCATCACACCGATTTGCAATCCTCCTTCAAGCATCTTCTAGCATGTCAGTATTCTTAGCTAGTCACCAGACAATTCCCACTGTTGCTCCTCTCCTGTGTCTCATCCTCCACGACCCAATTACATTTCAGGATGTGAGGGAGAAAGATAGCTGTATGTGGGAAAACAACCACCAACCCCTGGCCTCATCCCACTGCGGGATTTCAATTTCATGCCATCAGAGAAAGGCAACCAAGGGTTCAGAGTTCATGTGAGGAAAGTATTAGAGTATTTTCTGGCAGTGCAAGAGTGATGCAAAGCACAGGGATGCCATGGTCACATTACTGAACACTTTAAATGTTTTCCAGCTTCACTGTGTATCATTCCCCGGTGGAAAATCTGGAAAAGGCTCTCATCTGCATTTGTGAGCCTTCAAAACCACAGCATCTGGCTGTACAGTAGCACATAAATCTTCCATTTATATTTTTATCGGGACACAAAGCATATGACCCCCTCCCCCCAAAATCCTTGCCACCCCAAACACAATGCCATCTTTCAGGGAAACTGGGTCAATCAGCAGTGAAACCAAGATGAGCTAATAAACCCCCCCAAAACTTATTGTCTGTCATATTTTAGTTCAAGGGATTTGAATACAAAAAAAAGCAACTCACACACGTATCCACAGCACACAGCAAGGTAGGCTGCGTCTCCTGAATATGTTAGTCATAATTGGTGTGCAGCAGCGTATCCCCATTCTAGTGCACTACACTCACATTAATGCTCTGCATGAAGACCACCTCCCCTCCCTCCCCTCCCCTGCACATATCAGTGGAAGACAGAACTCTGCAGCACGACAGCCAGTTCAGGCGCTCCTTATCCACCTCTATGTGTAGCCATGGTAACCCACGCATTGAGCAGCGTGATTCCATGTGGCCTTTAAAACGATGAACTTGTGTAGTGTTGAAATTTATAGCGATGTATGTTCACAGAGAGAGCATCATCCAAACCACCACCTCAGAGGGAGGACATCGTGCAGCTCAAAGGTCACGGCGGCCATGCCAACAAGGGGCTTTCTAGAGGGTGCAGAGGGTGATGATAAACGACAATTCCCTTCCGTGGCAGGAGGCCACTGAGAATAACAGACAGAAGAGAGAATAATAACAGATTAAAGTGGGCTGAAGCAATACTACTGGGACAGCAGTCTTTAGAACAGTGACAAGAAATGTTTCCATTTTAAGTTGCCCAAAGTCGAACAAATGTAACATGTTAGAAGAACAGACAGCAGTGACAAACATCAGATGCCCAGATACTCCTAATTCCCAGCCTCCTCCGATTGTCTCCCCAGTCAGGCTGCAAACACTTTCTTGGGTAACATGGGAGATAAAATCAGATAGGAGGTATTTATCTGTACACTGTCTTTCCTTTCATTCACAACTCTCTGGAAAGGCAAGCTTACTCTAAGGGGGGGTGGGGCTCCTTTTAAAAATGAATTCTCCACACAGAGTCTCAAAGTACAAACCTTGAGCTGAATCCTACAGACACAGCACAGTTAATCTAAATAGATCTTACCGTTACTCGTGCATGACTCGTATTAGAGAATCGGGTGTGACAGTAATGGGTTTAGAAAACTCACTGACATGGTGTAAAAGGTTGGAGAGAGTTGGATTGGTTGCTTTTGGCTGCATAGCCACTGCCCCATTCTACCGAATGTTCTAACAGTCAATCAAATTCCATTTGTATTCATACTCAGCCAATGACAGCTCATCAGGCAATATTGGTGCCAAATCATCCGCTGTGCCCAAATTATTCAAACCCCACCTCCGTCAGTTCTACCCCCTAAAGCGCCATGAGGCTGGGGGAAGCAGACCGTGTCCCCACCACTGCTCCAATTTTAACAGGATTTAGCACACTGCTTCGAGACTAGACTGTCTTCCTCCCTCTTAGCTCTGCCTTCCTTTACAGTCGACATGTTGTTTTTTATAAAACATGAAACATGAGACACTGAGAACTTTTGGTGGTCTGTTATGTGCACGAATAATATGTGGCTTGAATCTCAATTACGCTGACCTGTCTCACGGTGCAGAGGCAATGTTGCAGAATACAGAATTCCTGAGAAAGATTCACATGCTGTATATGTGAGCTTAAATTGTATAGCTACAGTTTGACTGATTGACTGTAATGCTGCCGGTTAGTGTCTATGCAGATAAGCATGTGTTCAGATTACTACAAGACTTCTACTTTCAAGATGAATACTTTCTTTAATCTTAAAAAAAATGTAATAAAATAAAATTGTACGAATAGTTTAGAAATAGTTAACCCCTTGTAAAGTGTTTTGTAGAGATTAAACAATCAAGAGGCTTTAGAGGCACATTTTGTTACATTTGGACAGAGCCAGGCTATCTGTTTCCCCCTGTTTAAAGTCTTTATACTAAGCTAACCTGCTACTGGCTGTAGCATCATATTTACCGTACCAACATGAGATCAATTTATTGTTTGGTCAATAAAATATTAGAAAATGGTGAAAAATGCCCAGCATAATTTCCTGAAGTCCAAGGTTATGCCGTCAAAACAACGACCATCACAAGACAAAGAAAACACGTGCAACCAATCATCTGTCAAGTACATTTAGACATTTTCTAAGTGTAAAAATATTTTTGGGTGGGCAGACATTTGCCTTTGAACAAATATTATAAATATAATTTCTGTAGATTTTGTCAGCATATAGCTAAATTTATCCTATATCTTGATGTGCATGTGTGGGACCATGCCCTGTACTCCTCCCACATTCCTTGTCCAAACAAAAGAAATTGTGAGCGACATCTCAAACCTTAAAACATAAATCAAAATGAAGAGAACTATTGATTATTTTTTCATCAAGAAAAATAGTGTGGTCTACATGCCACCTGCCCCCATGCCTGAAAGGCCCATGCCTAGACAGTGCTTTTGCTGTCGGAGAAGCCCTCCACGCAACGTTTCAGTGCCAGGCAGTGGCAAACTGAAGCAATAAGGAGCTAGGAATGATAATAAAATTTAGCACAGTTTATAATATAGCCAAAGAAGACCTAACTTGCAAATGTAATCCCAGAACATTCTTATGAAAAACAACAGGTAAAAATGTAAACCCCCACCTACAGCAACGACTGTGCCTGTGCTCAGTTCATTGGGGTAATCGCTACCCGTCTGTGATTCGACGTAGCCTGCATATCATTCACAATTGATGGAGACACAGACAACGTGCATGGAAACTGTCAAAAAAGGTGCACTTAAAATGCATTCCTGGGTGCACCTAAATGATGTGCTGGTGCATCTTATCGAAAAAGTTAGGCGCATCAGTGCCACCACTGTAAAAAGTTAGTCTGGAGTCCTGAAATGACAAGATGGAATTACAGAATTACAAAATAGTAGGCGATTAAAGTTTTGACGATTCAGCTCTGTTTGCATCAGTGTTAGAGCCTTTTTGTCTACCATAATAAACTTACAATTACTAAAACTGACACTTCATACTCACCTGCAGTACACATTGTATACTAATGTCAAACTGAATAAGTACTCTGATCAGTATGTAGAGCATTAGCTAATCCAATTAATTAAGTAACTGGTATTCAGATCTATGCTGAAAATGTAGCTATTTATGCATCTCTAATAACAGACTGTGTGTGCGCATCTGTGCACATGGACATGAATCCACATCCACAGGTGGCAGCAGAGCAGAAACATCCCAGCTCTTCCTCTACACTGTTGGCCAGTCATTCAATGAACAGCCATACTCAAGCTAATGAAGACAGAGCTGAAAGAAACACTTCATAGTGTTTCTAAGTCAGGACCTTATTGCGATTCAGCTGACAACAAGGCAAATTGGAGCTGTAATTGCTTCCCATCACAATGAATGGCTGACAGCATATGGAGGATAGAGTAATGAGCAGTGGGATGATGTTAAGCCCTGTGGACTTGGTTTGAGAGGCTTGCTCTAAAGCTTGCAGGCCTGTCCATTTGTGACATAGCCCCCTTTAGCCTGGGTGGTCTCTGCTACCCTGGATTCTCTGTGCCGTTTCTGGCTGTGAACATGCATTCGTTGTGGGAATGAGGAAAATAAAAAAAAATAGGCTCCTCAAGCATCACATGCCTTTTATGTGACCCAAAATAGGTTGAACGTTGCTAATAACAGGCATAGGAATCTAGAGAATCTAGTCAGTAGCAGATGGTGATTTCATCTCAAATTTCACTCACAGCACGCCTCTGTATCTGCTCTGTTGTGACAAATGTTAGAAACGGTAGTGATAAACCATGGATCCAGCCATGGGAATGATGCATTGAGATCATGGACAGAGTGGTCAAGTCCTCAACAAGAGATGAATTGCAACCTGTCACATGATCGCTGTAGATAATATGATTGTGAGTGGGTCAACCTCAGACATGCGTCGTGCCAGAATTGGAAAAGGACTTTATAATATATATGTATTTAAGCTCCTATAGAATCATGTTGGCTTCTGTGTTTTTTAGTATCTGTAGCCAGATCAGAGTGTTATATGTTATAATGATGGATTACTAGAGGACAGCACCCAAGTACACACACAGTTAGGAGGGGTGTCCAGAACCATGTTAATCTTTATCCACAGATTTGTAATCTGAACTCGCTGATCAAATGCTGATGCTGAGTGTATCAACACCCCCCCACATACCGCTCTGATGCTACCCACCAAGTAGATGCTGTGTTCAGAAAACAATACTGAGAACGTTTCAGTCTATGTTCTGGTGCTAATCTTTGCTGTGGATGTAAAACAAGAACTGTCACTCTTATTTCCACAAGTCTTTGTTCAAATGCTGCCAAAATGGACACGGACATTCTCTAGATCAGCGATTCCCAAAGTGTGGTGCACGCACCCCTGGGGGTGCGTGAGCTGCCTCAAGGGGATGCGCGACAGGAAAAATGTAATGGTGGTATACTAGTGTAATAACTACAGCAATTATTTTTTTGTGGAATTTTTCATGAAATAAAAACTTGAATTGAAAACTTTCCTTTGTAAGTTTAATTTAAAACTAAAAATGTTATTATTAATAGTTAGCTCACAGGAAATGGCTACTCACACACCTCTTTCCCCCTCTCTCTCTCTCTCTCGTCTCTCTCTCTCTCTCTCAGGGTGAGCCCCCCACGCGTACTAACAAGTCCTCCTATGGATCCTCTTTTAGTCCAAGTTATCTGTTTGTGAGGCTACACAGGGTGCGATTTATGAAAAAACAGAGGGGGGATGTTTTGAAACGTTTGGTCATGAAAATACCCCCCCAACCTCCCTCCGCACAGTTCGGCATACAGTTGAAATGTGGATTGATTGCAAAGTTTAACCATTGCAGTCTGAGAAAAAGTTTAAAGTACAAGTACAGTAAAGCCATCAACACATACGCCCTGCCAGTCATCAGATACCCCGCTGGTATAATAAACTGGCCAAAGGAGGAGATAGAGGCTACTGACATCAAGACAAGAAAACTCCTCACAATGCATGGAGGGTTTCACCCCAAATCTAGCACCCAGAGACTGTACACCATGCATAGCGAGGGAGGCCGAGTGCTAGTGAGTGTCAAGACCACTGTCCAGGATGAAACGACAAAGATCCAGGACTACATCAGGAAGATGGCCCCCAAAGATGAAGGGCCTAGTGAGTACCTCAGGCAGCAGAAACCCGAGGGTGAGGACAAGGAAGATGAAGAACCTTCATGGAGAGACAAGCTGCTGCACTACATGTACCACAGACAAACAGAAGAAGTGGCTGATATCAAGAAATCCTTCCAGTGGCTGGAAAAGGCTGGACTAAAGGACAGCAAAGAATCATGGCAGCACAAGAACAGGCACTCAGTACAAGATCAATAGAGGCTGGGGTCTACCACATCAGGCAGGACCCCAGGTGCAGACTGTGCAAGGATGCCCCTGAGACAGTACAGCACACAACAGCAGAGTGTAAGATGCAGGCAGGAAGTGTGTACATGGAACGCCATAACCAGGTAGCTGGCATAGTGTACAGGAACATCTGCCATGTGTATGGGCCGGAAGTCCCAAGGTCCAAATGGAAGAGACCTCCTAAGGTAGTTGAGAATGACGGAGTGATGGCTAACCAACCAGACATCGTGTTGATCGACAAACAGCAGAAGGCTGCAGTGATAGATGTGGCTATCCCAAGTGACAGCAACATTAAGAAGTAGGAACACTAGAAGCTTGGGAAATACCAAGGGCTGAAAGAGGAGCTAGAAAAGATGCGGAAAGTAAGAGCAACAGTGGTGACAGTGGTAATCGGAGCACTGGGAGCTGAGACCCCCAAACTGGGAGAGTGGCTACAGCAGATTCCAATTAAAACATCAGAGGTCTCTGTCCAGAAGACTGCAGTCCTAGGACCAGCTAAAATTCTACGCATAACCCTCAAACTCCCAGGCCTCTGGTAGAGGACCCGAGCTTGAGGATGATGACACATACCACCCCTCAAGGGAGTGAGAGGGGGATTTTTTTTTTTTTTTTTTGCAAACCTAGAGAGAGAGGTGGTTTGGGGGTGCAGCAACCCGGTCAAGATGTAGAAGGGGGTGCGTTGCCTAAAAAGTTTGGGAACCGCTGCTCTAGATTGTAGATCAAGTGTTTCGAAGAGTTTTCAGATCAGTCAACCGGTGAGTCTGCAGTGATGTTCAATATCTTGCTGTAACTTGTACAGTGTGCCAACATTTTCTTTTTTTGCTCAGTGTTGGATCAAACGCCACCAAAATAATTGACAAAATATCTGTCTGGCACGTGTGATGTCACTGCCTCAACTTGTGAGGAGGTGCAGAGAAACAAGCTCTCACCAGTACCTCAGTCAGTAAGTCACCTCGTCTGAAGATGCAGGGTTCAATCATCCTGCTTGGATCCCAATCATTGCTGCTTGCGGCTATATTTTTTTAGTTTATTTTAGTTATATTTTACTAAATATGTGAAAATCTTGACCTGCTGGTTGTGACAGATAAAAAGTCGAGATCTAGTTGTAACACTCAAGGTCAGTCTTTTTAAAAGTTTCAGTCTCATCTCGGAATTGACTGCAATTCTACCCTTCCAAGTCTTGGTCTTGTCTCAGTCTTGATACACTCTGGTCTTGGTCAGGACATGGTCTCGGTTTGGGTGGTCTTGACGACAACACAATCGAAATCACACAAGTAATTTGGATTCATCCTTAGGAAACCATAACTGTTCATCTAAACAGGTGTTCAGATATTTTCAGCCTGGACTGTAGTGGTGGACCTACGACAGCATATTAGGGCTATTGTAGAAAATAAATAAATAAATAAAATTAAGGAGCTGGGGAGGGGGTTAAAATTCCAAGAAAAAACTCTTTACAAGATTAAAGTCGTAAATTTACAAGAAAAAAAAAATGTTTCTGATGTGCTTGTGTTATTAAATGCTCTGTACTCTATAAAAAGCAGCATATGCAGATGTTAATATAATTAAAATAAGTCACATATAAGCTACTAACACCAACTGGTATTAAAATAATAAGAAAAAAAATTCTCATACATGTACAACTTTAACCTCAGAGAATATCCAAGTTTTTTTCTGATTATTATCTCCATTCCGACTCGGTAACATTTATTTTATTTTTTATTTTTTACCTAAAATGGCCCTAACACCATAGTATACCAGCTGAGCGTGGCTAAAAATGTGTTTTACTTGTGCCTGTGTATTAATTTGTTGTAGACTTAAATCTGTAATTAGCAAAGCAATATATTGCAGTCAAACGAGACTGTGCTGGGTAAAAAAATCTCATATGGAAAGCAAATGAAAATGCCAAGGGATGAAGGGGTCTGTAATTAATGAACTGAAGATTTTTTCTGCACAGTAGCCTTTTAAAAAGGGATGTACCATGACTGTAATGGACAAAGTGATGGCTAGAAAGGACAGACTGCTCATTATAGTTAGAGAGGAAGAACCGAAGTAGCTGTGTGTGTGTGTGTGTGTGTGTGTGTGTGTGTGTGTGTGTGTGTGTGTGTGTGTGTGTGTGTGTGTGTGAGAGAGAGTGAGAGTTCTGTCTGAATTTGTAATGGTGAGCACCTGTGTTGCTAAAGTCAGTATTAAATGGGAAGTGGAACATTCTGTGTTTGTTAGTATTTTAGCTGTAAGGTTTGGCTAATGGAGCCTGATTGTTTCCTTTATTCACAGGAATGAGCATGACTATTCCCTCCGCTCTGCCTACAAATCCCATCCCCCATCTCCTAACCCCTAAATCCGTGCTATATCGTCTGTAGACCGTCTACCAGCCAGCAAACATGAGTGTCAAAACATCAGCACAGACTGTCAATTTATGTTAGCCTGAGGACTGCAAGACAGACTGAGGCCTACAGTCTGGATTCCCTGTTCTGCTGAACTCTGTACAAGCAAAATGAACAGAAGCATGCTGCCCATTTCACTTTGAATAGACAAATTGAATAGAAAAATAAATAACAAAAAAGGTGCAGCCAGACCATTATTTTGGCATAAGTGTGCTTTTTAATCAATGCCTGTCTACTGTTGTCCAGGTTTGTGCAGCCAAACATCATCAGCATCAACACAAGTGTGTTCACAGCCAGAAGGCTAAGTAGGGCACAGCATGGTAAGTGACCCACGAGATGGCTCCATGGCCCCTTTTTGTTTCTCAACCATCTGATATTCTGTCCGCTGAGGTGGAAACTTACCCGTCTGAAACAGAGGACAGGAATTTAAGCCTACAGTGTCTGTTACAGAGCGAGGATAGACGTTTTATGTTCTCTTAAAGAGAGACACAAAAAAAGTCCAGCCATGAGCCACTTTGACTATAAAATCATCTGGGATGAACTGCCACTTCTCGAACAATACTGTATGTTCCTGTTGCTAAATAAAGTACTAGATAATTGCTTGACAAATGTGTTTCGTAAGACCATGCAGTTATCTCCCTTCACTGCTTTAGAGGAGCGATAAATATCCGCAGGATCTGAGCAAAGTTGACAAATGTCTTATGTATCCTCCATCTCAGCCAGACCAAAAAAGCTGAGATTTTGGGGATATAACTAATTTAAATGAAAAGGCCTTATTGCTAAAGTTAAGCAGCTCCTTCCCAGCATCCAAACATCCTTACCAGATCAAATTCTTGTGAGGCATCCATGCCCTCAAAGGGGACTTACCAAAGAAACTTAGCAAAGAAAACAATTGTGACACTGAACTAAATGTGAAAACTAGAGCATGTTTCCCGTTTTGCTTTTTTGTTTTTTGAAAAGATGAGGAAAATGCACTCCTTGGACACCTCTAGGGAAAAACAATACCAAGCCCACTGAGACTTTTATCTCAAGTGCTGACTTGAAATAGATGATATAATGTGTGTTAAATTGAGCATGAATAAAGCTTTCTGTTTGGGGGAGCCTTTGGTTACCCTCTCCGGAGCAGCATTTTAAAGCTTATTTTTGCTCAGCTCCACTGACAAAACCGGTTTCTAGCTCACCATCACCACAGCTTAACTACACTATCATGGTCCTGCTATGCCCACAAGAAGGCCAACTTAGGTGGCTGTAATCTTAATGCCGTGCTTTTTAATCTCTGTGTGTATCAAACTATATGAAACCTGACAGCAAGTGGAAACAAGACGCATACAGGCTGGGAAGACAGACTAGACCAAAGCTGCCATATACACAAATCTGACATGTATCATATCAAAAAGAATCCGTGGGGGTTCATTATTTGGAAGGAGCAGCAGTCTTAACCACTGCAATCACATGTAGGCTGGCTGGATGATATTCAATGTTGAAAGGCCAGTTTTAGCAAACTGATTGTTCTAACCTGAGAAAAGAGAAACGCTGTGTCTTAATCTGTATTCTTCCATACTTCCACTTACTCTTTTGAGTGCATACTGACACTGAGACAATGACAATTATGGCAAAATGCTGTGCAATGAGTACGCGCAAGGTGTACTCATAACAATCAAAAAGTTGGGTGATTGATCTTGGCTAAGTAGCGGAAGGGGAGGGACCACCGGCCTATTTAAAATAGTTTGAAGACGCAGTCAAATGTTGTGATCGTCATTTCAGGTAAGTGCACAACACCAGTGTTCCATTTGAGACAATGCTATCCTGTCATAATTACTTCTATGCAAGTAAGTACGTAGTGTACACAGTGTACTACAGAAGTAACAGACATGAGACACAGCTTAAGCCAAAAGCAAATGGAGCACATATGGTTGACGTCTGAAAAACAGTGTACTGAGTGAACTGAACAGTCCCTAGAATCTTGTCTCATAAAACAAAAACAAACAACGCTTTAATGCCTTACCTACAAAGTACACTAAAAATATGAGGGCAATCAGAGGGGAGTGTTAAGTATTAAGTAAAACGCATGATAACCACTAGAAAGATTAGTAGTCATGTACAGAGAGCTCTGCCACCTGCTTTAGGAGCAACATTTACCCATACTGCATTGGTCAGAAGGACACATCCACCCTGCACTGCAAACTCACTGTCAGTAAAGCTCAGCAGTTTGGTGCCAAATCCCATAAACATTAAACAGGTCCTCTGTGGCTGCTGTTATATCTGTTTCCCTCCATCTCCACATTCCACTTTCCTCCTATCTACTTATCTCGTTCTTCTCTTTCAGGCAAGACGGACTGTGGTCACAGAATGTGGGTAGTTCTTCTATTCTAAGACAAATAACAGTCTTTTCACTTACTCCACCCTGTGTTTCTGCCATTAAATCAAGGTCTAAGGACACCTTTCCAAAACACCACAAATTCAAAAGAATTCCGGGGGAAACTTTGCCGTATATCTCCCCCCATCTATTCATTGCCTGAAAGGATAATGCTGGCGTTATTCTATATTTTGCTTTCTATCAACAAGCCCCACAAACCAACAATGCATTAGCCGATGTCTCTAGAAGACTTGGACCTGCCATCTCTCTGGCAGTCAACCCAAGCACATAGGTTCCTAATGAAAATACAACTCTTTCAAAATTTTTTGCAAACATTACTCCCACAGAAGGAGATGGTGTATCAGCTGGGGGCTATTTATACACATTTGTGAACTAGTGAGTACTTACAGCAGCAGGACGTTGTAAATGGGCTTGACTCAAAATAAAGTACAGTGCCCATGTTCACAATAATGAAGCTAAATATCTTTCTTTTATCTTGAACCTTGTGGCTCAATGGCTCTATGCCACAGAGGAATATGCAATATTAGAGGAATAACTCACTGTCAGTTTTGTCTTTCCATTTCATTAGTAAAGTCCCATCTTAACTAATTTTAGCTCAACTTTTACATAGTCTGCAAATGGCTTAGACTAGAATGTCTAAATATAGATAATTGTGAAAGAGATAGTTAATCCTCTAAATCCTGAAAGGAATTCAAATGGAAGCTCTTCTCTTTCAAAAACATAAGAACTGTATTGTTGTCTCTTTTGTGTACCTGCCTGCTTTCACTACATTATCTCAGAAAGCATGGGGATTGCCACACGTCATCAACAGAGCAATGCGGGAAAGAACTGTGAAACCCCATGGTGTCCATGGTTTCCAAAGAATATCCTGAAGGGTTGTCAGGTGTGAAAGAAAAAAATGTCTTGTAATACACGACAGCAGTAGAACAGGTTTTAGACAGCTTGCGAGAATAGGAAGCTGTGAATAAATATTACTGCAATAAACTGGAAGAAACCTGACATTGCTGAAAAGATCCATGCAGTTTCATCCATGCATTCAACAGCTTAATATCATTCAGTTGCCATGCCAACCTGTTAGCAGACTACTGCTGCTATGATGAAAACGGAAATGCTTCTTGGCTACTGCACAATAATGATGAGCCCCAACCTGACGCTAGTATCAAGAATCCCGCCTGGGCAAGAAGGCTTTAACAACTCACCGAGATGTCAAAGAGCTCCTCTGTGTCGTCCAACATACGGACCCTGATGGTGACATGTCGTCCAGGGGGCATGGCAGGGGGTCTGTGCCCGGGGTCCAACGTACTGATGCCAAGGGTCTCCGGGGCTCCAAGACGCTGCACTGCTCCAGGGGCCATTGGCTCTGGGTCTGGCTCTGCCATGATGCACTGCAATGCTCACTGCCCAGCCTGCACAGAAGCCAAGAGAGGAAAGTCAGGGAGACAAACACATGCAGTCATTCACTTGCACCTGCATACATGCTGTATGAACACAAAATAATGCATTTGAGAAGCATCTGAGTGTTATGAACCATCCTCTTATAAAGCTTCAGTTGTGCAGCAGGTGAAATGTAATGAATGCATCAGGGCCCAGAGGTATAGGCTGCACAACCTTCTGTGTCACACTAACAGAGCATTTGCAAATGCAGTATTTGCACTCACTGCTAATGGATGATAATTGTTGCCTGTGGGAGAACCAATTACAGTAAAAAGAAAAAAAGAATGTTCTTGATTTCAAGGCACAAATCAAGCAGCCCTAATTTGATTTGACAAACGAATCACAGGGGCAGAGTATAAAATCAAAGAGTCAATACAATGACAATTGATTTGGGAAGTTGGAAAAGCAAGGCATTAGGGCCCATGACATACAGATTTGCACTTTGTTAGGTTATAAATTGTCTCAAGGGCATCAAGGGAAATACGTACCCACACTGGAAGACTGTATGACAAGTGTAATCAAGGAGCATAGGGTGAAAAACAGTAATAGAGAATAATGCACAGACTATTCAGATTCAGCTGTGATCCTACAGAGTTGAAATACTTGGCAGATAAAGAGTAGAAATAGTTAGCTAAAAGCAATGGATAAATGGTAAAATACTGTAGCTGGAAGTATTGGATAAACTGTTTAAATAGTTAGCTAAACGTAATGAACAAAACATTGAAACAGTTTGCTTAAAGTAATAGATAACGTTGAAATAAATGCCAGTGTCAATCCTTGTGGTGACTCTGACAGGACTGTGGGGGTAAGTCTGACAAAAAAGGTTGAGGACCACTGCCTGCCACATCTAGCAATGTAGGGTACCATCTGATATTCAAATCAAACTTGAGGCGCAGAATCTGTAATAATGTGCAACGTGACTGAGTCTATCCAAGGTGGAGGATTGTGTCTGGACAACGTGGCAGTTCATTCATTCTGGATTGACACATGAGCAGGCCACTATCCACCCCCCACGTATCCACAGCCAGATCCCCCAAGGCCCCGCTGTCCCGCTTCATTCTCTCTTCACTGCACATTCCAGCAGGCTGATGTCATCCTGAGACCTCACCAAGTGGTTCATCACAGTACTGAGGCCAGTGAGCAGTTGTTCAGCTGCCGCAGAGGTAAATGACTGCTGCCAAGTTTAAGCTGAAAGCTGAATAAGGCATTTCAAAGGAGTGGATAATATAATCCAGCAGAGCGCATGGAGAAAATAGGTCAAGGACAGTTGATACACTAAATTTGGTCTGATGATGGTCTGCCTGATGTTTTGGAGAGGCACATACAAAGTTTCACGTCAAACACTGCAGACTGTAGTTGGAGTGGATTTGGCGAATACAGTAAGAGGTCACAGGGTCTGTTGATCAACTAATCAATTAACTGACTGATCATGTCAGCATTACGGACTAGGGCTGTGCTCTGATGGCTGGTTTCAAAATATCCAGATGTGTTAAGTTCCAAGGCTAACCAATCAATCAAGTCCTTATCTGCTCTTGCTTTTTTAAAGAGCAATTACTCATTACACTAAACATTAGATTTGTTATTTATCAGTGTTTTACACATTTAATTGTCATGGTGTCTGAGGTTCAAGTCTTTCCCATAAACTCATTCATAACTTTCTGGTTACTTATTAAAACTTGAAGCTAGACCAAAATAAGAGATTCACAGATTTGGATTAAACAAGCAGATTCATGTTTGATAAAAAGCTATTAAACACCAACCATAAGGGCTAGAGAGTGTTTAGAGCACATGATGTCATAATTTGCACCTATATCATGTACACAGTCATCACACAACAGTGGGTGTGAGGTGTTGGAGTTCTCCAGCTAAACAGCAGACCTACCCTCCCTCGGGCTGATGGAAGCCAGACCAAATGCTCCGGGGGCGTAGAAGGAAACAAGCATATTTTTCCAGTTCTAGCACAGTCATTCATGACATTGATCCTAACACCCTCATCAGCCAGTGACCTTTGCCTTGATTACTGGCAAGTGTCTCATGCTGAGTCTGTAAATTCATGTCTGATATGACCTGCACATGCATGCTGCGTAACCAGACACTCTTCAAACAAAGCAGCAGTGAAACAGAGGACAGTGAAAGAGTAGACAGTGATTATTTCAGCCAACAGTTACCCTCCCCTGCACCAGGGATCATTTATCAACCAGTCATGAGTCTAGGTCTGTGTGTTCCTCTGAATAGGTAACTCAGATCCAAACAAACACACAAAACAGTCACCAGTTCTGCAGCTGGCACCTTGTTCCAAGGGCCACAGTGTGACATAAAGCATAGCTGCCCCGTATACAGAGCCAGAAGGACATTTACAGACCTCTGAGTGTTTCTCAGGCTTTGAACTTGTTTGCTTGAAATTCCCCACAAGTGTGTAACATGGAGCTGTGACTACTGGCTTACAGAGTCTCCTGGGTTGTAACAGTGGCTCCTCTGTGTACAGGGGCACACAGGGCCCCTCACTGCGTCCAACATTGCACAGCTGGAATCCTTTACTGACAGCTGAACAGCCAGAGGCCGGGGTTGATCCAGCCAGCTGTCTACCTGAGGAAAGCTCCAAAATAGAGAAAGAGCTCAATTCCCTGTGTTCTGCAACAGACACCGATACCTGGGTGTGGCTGGCATTACATGAATCACAATAAGTTCCCACCATATTATTGGGAACATGACATGTGTTCATTGAGTGAAAAGATGGACTGCCAATAGGATATGTGTGTTGTAACCAGAGCTTGGCTGCCATTTAAGCCTCTCCAAAACAGCCTGAATGATATTTGAGAGGGTAGTGCAGAAAATGGTGAAATCCAGGACTCAGTGGCGTCTTTCCCTGCATGTAGACCAACCTCACACAGCCTGGTAATGTTAGTTTGTTCGCACCATTCAAGTAATGTAGGTTAATAGAGCAGGCTGGTGTAATCCTCAGGATATTATCTGCCAGGACAGTAGATGTGACATTAATGCACCGCATGGACTCACCTGGACAGCCTCAGGAAACTAAGTGACAGACAGGATATGCACACCTCCTCGCGACATTTGATTATGTAAATGTCACACAGAGGCATGAAGCTTTTTCGTACCAAAAATCAGCGACAGCGATGTCTGTCTGCACGCATGCATGCAGTTATGGTATATCTGTGCAATGCAGACCACACTGGAGGGCAAATAGGACAGTTTACTGACTGCAGATGAAGATTTTCACAGTGATAGTTATTTCCCTCCCCCCCGAAATCCACAGGATCACCAAACAACACGGCAAAGATACTCCCAGGACTTAACCCTAATCTCCTCAAACAAGTTGAATCACTTCCCTTAAGAGCACACAGGCAGAGGTCTTCGCGATCCTTACCCCTTCTCTCGAAATGCACGCGTATCCACACGTATGTATTCCCCAGCTGAAAGGAGATGTTACATCCACGTCCAGCGGTAGAGACTAAAAAGAAGCCCAGTTGAGTTTTAGATGCTGCTCGCGCCGGAGAGGAGCCTTTCTGCGGTCGCCATGGCGGACGACTGAGTGTGTGAGCCTGGGAGAGAAGGGATTACTTTGACCCGAGCGGCGGATCCACTCCTGGTGCCTTTACTCAGACAATGAAGGAGGTGCAGCACCTCCACCTTCTCAGCACAATGACACACAACAACAGCACCATCTAGTGTCGTCAGCCGGAACAACCCAATCCAGATATTACAAACCAGTGGTTCCCAAGCTTTTTGGCTTGAGACTTATTCACACAAAGTAACAGTGGTGGAAGAAATATTCAGACGCATTACTTAAGTAAAAGTAGCATTACCAAACTATGAAAGTACTCCACTACAAGTAGAGGTTCTGCATTCAAAACCTTACATACATAACATTTGTATGTACCAATTAAAATTAAGAGTACTCATTCTGCAGTAAAATGGCCCTTGTAAGTGTTTTATTATTAGGTGTGATGTGGATTAATATTACCGGTACATTAATGTGTATATTGCTGTAGTTGTTTACAGCTGTGCTTATTTTAACTACTACTGTTGGGTAGTTTAATCAACAGCATCATATTCTATAAGAGCATTATGTTCTGTCCTGTGAGAACCACACATCTCTAAAAAATGTCCAGTTTTCAATTTTGTGGCGAATGTTTCCCAGCTAGTCCAAAAATAAGAACATCATTTTTGTATATGTACCATTCAGCCTGGCATATTTGATATCTTTGGAATTAAAATTCTGTGGGTTTGAACAAAATGTATCTTCACAGTAGGAGTTAAAATTGCATTTGCTCTATTAAAATGTTACTTTAACCATTTCCACTGGCACCATGGTAAATAGGTCCGAATTATTTAAGGTTTCCCAGGGAGTAGTTAAACACTAGAAGTCAGTGCATGAGTCAACAATTGTGGAAAATAAATACAGGAATGTATTAAAGAATTGCAGAGTCTCTGACTAATGTATACACACACGGAAATGGAGATATATATTTCATATACTCTCAAACAAGTACCTGCCTGCATGGATTAAAACAGATTCAGTGTTTTATTTATATTATGGAGTGGGTTATAACCTATACTACTACTATATAACCTATACCTCTATGTGTTGCCTGCTCATTGTCAGTATGCCTAGGTCAGCTATGCAACAGCATCCTCTGAACCTGCCAGAAAGTCTTGTGTTTTGCTCAAGGTTACTTCTGCAGTATAAAATGCATTGCCTTAGCCTCACTTCATGTGCGTTAGTGTTGAGAGTAGAGAACCTGATTTGGCCTCTGTAACGCTTGTTGACCCTTGACCTTGCACTTTATCCGGGGTCTACTGGAGGGTGCTTTTCACTTGCCCTGAAGCATGAGTGACAGGCAGCAGGGTCGCAAGTCCAATAGGCCTTTAAAAGTTCAAACACATCATAACATGGCTGATAAGTTCTGCAATTCAAAGCTGACTCTCCCTCCCTCTCACTGTGTACAACTGTGCCACATAAACATCAGCTGAAAATCAGTTTAAGCTACAGTCTTGTCACAAGGCAGAGGGAACCAGTGACATTAACTTGGCAGGATCATGCTGATTTCGCTGCCCAAAAGAAAAACGCTGTGTCCAAGCAGAGAATTTTTTCCATCTCTGTAATAGCCAACACGAGATCTGTAATGCTAATAAACTTGTGGATTGTTCCACAACTGAGTTATATATTTTTTAAGTGAGTAGACTTACATTTAAAGACCTAGTTCTTGGTAATAATAAACTGTACATTATTAATATTTGCATTGTTTATTCTGTGTAATACATGAATGCCAGATAAACAACTTTAATAAATATTCTAACATGAAATAATTTCAATCAATATGTTTTGAGTGCGTTTGTGATCAGTGTGCGTCTCTCTATGGTAGTTTTCCATGTCTTTATAGTCATTTTGGGCCTGTACATGTAGGCCTGTTCAGTCATCCATCCATGATACTAACAAGACTACTACTTATCGCATTCTGAGGGGGGCCACCAATTTCTGGGGGGGTAAATCAATCAATCTATGAACAGTCTATTGTCTACATTATATAATCATAAATATGTACGGCCTTTCTCCTCCTAAGTGTTCACTGCTTTGTATTCCCTGGTTCTCCTTTCCTTTTTTTATGGATAGTGGCCTGGGGCTTTCGTTTAGACTGATGCCTCCACATCGCCCACTCCTTCACGTATGTAGCTGCATGCAGGGACAGGGATAAAAGACAAGCAGTATGTTGCAAGGCTGAAACTGAGGTCCCCGCCCCCCCACCCCCCCACCCCCCCACCCTTGTCTATTTCATAGCTGTTGCTCGCCCACCTTCTCACTGGCAGGAAGAGAAGTCTCCTACGCCTTAGTGGTGTGGGACTGAAGATGGAGAAATCACACTCAGTGTGTTGGCAGCTTCAGAGGCCCTCTGGAGGCACTGATTTGGAACTGAGGCAAAGATGAACATGTCAGCAAGAGCGTGAAAATTAATGAGAGCAAGAAAGAGAAAACAGGGAAGAGACAATGCTGTTTTGGATTAGTTATGTAAGCAATCAATAGGTTGTGGCATGTTCTTCGTGATCTTTTATCCAGTTATGTAATAGTAAATGAAATTACAGAGTCAACTTCTCACTGATCACCATTGTGTGAGGAAACAACAGAGTTGTCTCAGGAGCTCATAAATACTTTTAAAATATATAACCATCTTGTTTTCTTCAGCACTGTGTACTCAAGTTAAAATTGGCCCACCCCACAGCCTGATTAATCTGCTACGGGGCCCCGGAGCAAAATTAGCTTTTGGGCCCCTATTACCACTTCATCCCACGTTCTGTGCAATGTTTTTATACAGGAATACTACCTGCCCGCAGATTTGCAGTGTGCTAATTTGATTAAACACAATTTAGGAATATGCAACATGGAAGCACAAAACTACAAATAATGAAGCTCTTAGAAAAGGAGCCTTGTGGTACAGTAGTTCAGTTCAATACATCCTCCAATCTCTGTACTGTATGTATGTATGTTATGCAATGAAGGATTAAAACCTGGACCAGCGACTTACCTTAAGACCCATATCGTGCTGAAGCACATAGTACTAGGAAAGAAATTTGGATAAAAGTGTCGAGCAAATTAAATACATTAACTTATAAATCAGTGACCACCTGTCCTGTCAGCTGATGTATCTGTATCCTAACTATCCCTTCATTAATACAGACATTGTCAAAAGCCATCAATGTCCCTTTTTATAAGCGCCTATGAAGTGAATCTGAAAGTTTGTGCATGTTTGTGCACCTAATGTTGGTAATCTACATATAAGTACAGTTTTATTCACGACTAATTGTACATGACATGTAGTCTCCCACCCAGTGTTGCACACATGAGAAAAACCTTCAATGTCTCATTACTCTCTTCATCCATCTTAACAAAGAAAGCTGACATAAGTAGGTGTTACCTGTAAAACAATGGTGGGTAATTATTTAAAAGGTGCATATGGGCTCATCAGGTTCTGCATTCCAATCCAAGTCCATGATCATTTCTTATTAGACACCAACCAGCAAAACAAAGATCCAAAAGCATATACAAAGGAATGTATGTGTATTTATCACAGACACTATTAGTTACAAATTACTGATGATGTTGGTAAGATTGTGATAACACACAGGAGGTTTCATTGTACTGTAACGTACAATACTGGCACTGTTATAGTCATTGAACTATCAACATTATGTCTGCAGACAGAGTTCACTGTGTATATTCTTGGTTTTGTAAGTATGTGTTAGTGTTGCAAATGTATAGATTTCCAAAATCTACTTGAGACTATTGATACTTTCAACTATTTCTCATGCAGTGGTGGAATGTACAATTACCAAGTACTGTGTTTTTTTGTGCTTATAATTGACAAATGTAGTTACATTACAGATTTGCATTATGAAATACAATCACCACAAATATTCTGATATATTATTATAGATTAAGCTACCAAGCAGTACATTAAATAGTTAGGATTAGCCCCTACCTTTGCCAGCTGCAACATTAAAGTAATGTACACATTACTCACTCGCTAACTCATCATCAACCACTTATCCTGTGTATAGGGTTGCAGGGGGCTGGAACCAATCCCAGCAGGCACTGGGCGAGAGACAGGGTAGTAGCCTGGACAGGTCCCCAGTCCATCACAGGGCCAACACATGTCCACATTATCCATCCATCCATCCATCCATCCATCCCTCCATCGTCAACCGCTTATCCTGCGTACAGGGTCGCGGGGGGCTGAAGCCAATCCCAGCAGGCACTGGGCGAGAGACAGGGTAGTAGCCTGGACAGGTCCCCGGCCCATCACAGGGCCAACACATGTACACATTAATGCATCAATAATAGAATCAGATAATATAATATTCTGAAATGGGTCATTCTGCATGAATACTTTAACTTTTGGTACTTTGTGTAGATTTTGCTGCTAATATGAATTCAAAATTTGAATGCAGTTTTAACTCTAACAGAGTATTTCTACAGTGCTGTAGTACTTGAGTAAAATATCAGAGTACTGCTTCCACAACTGATCTCATACTCTTTAGGAATTTTGTTTGCATATAATCATTCAGTGGCCAGCTCTGTCTAAAATGACCCAGTTGCTTATATTTTATTACAAGTGCTTTGATAAAATGGAGGGGGTGTACTTTGTTCATAATTAATTATAAAATCTTAATTTACATGTTGTTACAGCAGGAATCCAAAATCAGCAACATTTGTATTTATGTTGGTTGACTCACATCCCTGATTAGTTTTTAACAGTATTTGACTGATGTGTGCACTCTTTCCCCCAGCAGTTCATATAAGGTCATTTTCTCTTCACTGTTGCAAAACAAGATTTAAAAGCCTTAAATGAGAAACTAACACGTGGCACACACTATGTTAAATTCATTGACTTCTTCAGTCTCATACAAAATGTATCACTTATTATAAATAAGATATTTAAGGGCTACTGTCTAAATTCCATTAAATAAAACATTAAATCTAACCTATTGATCTCAACCTGAAACATATCTTGACCAACTACAGAGTCAATCAATTACATGATGTTTTGGATTCATTGTTATCGTCAGCAGGTGACAAAAATGCCTGTCTTGAGACATTTTAAAACTTGGTTACCTTCCAGTGTTTGGCAAAAGAGGCCACTCTGACATCCCTGAAATCCTTGAGTAGGGTAGGGAGGTGGAGAGTTGTTAACCTGATCTGTTCTGTACAGAGAGCGACAATCCGAGGCTTCCTCTAGACATGAGTATCGCGGAACTCCTGCCGAGCCCTCCGCCTCCACAAGAGGAGAAAACCAGCAGGGGGACCCTCATCACATATTTGCCTTTATACTGAATGTATAAAGGCAGCGGGATAACACTGATTTTATTTCAGCCACATTTCAGTTTGAATAAGACAGACAGAAATAATTTCTTCCAGGAAAATACACTGTGGAGGTTCTCTGCCTGACTGTTTTATTCCCATAAAAAGATTGTCAGATTTATATAACATATTTGGTCATCTTTAATTTTCTCTTGTATTTATATCTCAATCATCGGTGGGGCCACACGGCCTTACCATGTTGCCATGTGTTTTTCCTGTTTGTTAACAATGTCATACTTTGAGTATTTTGTCTCCACGTGTAGGAATACACCAAATCCTTCAGATGTATTTAAATTAAATAACTTTTGAGGACTACATAATAGCTGCAGATGGTATAGATTTAGGCTGCAGAGTGAGAACAGTTTCACATCAATTGTCAAGAAGTACAAAATACCCATGATACCCATCATAGACATTACCCATGAAACTGTGGGGTACTTGCTGTCAGCTTCTCTCCATCCATGAGGGGTGCTTGTGAAATGTATTTTTCTAGTTTAAGATTATGGGAAACATCTAGTAGGAATATCTGGCACAATATCACCTACTCCCAAGGCGGTTGGAGAAGGGAAAATGTTTGACCCCCTACATTGTGAAAACTGGAGGAAATGGCAACAGTTCACAAAAATCAAAAAAGGATGCAGGAGGCTTAATTGATGACCATGGACCCAGACTCACTAATCTATAGGTAATCAACATGTTCTCGGTTAGATTGCAGTGCAGGCTTGGCTCCTAATCTCCACAAGCTATTCAATGAACACTTTTGTTGTGAAACATGTAATAAATCGTTTGTTAGGACTATGACTACAATTCCTAAAGTGAATTCACCCCAGTTAAAAAAAAAAGCACATTTTCTCACTTACCACTAGTTGTTTCCAGTAGTATTGAAGTTATTCAGAGAGCCAACTCTGTCAGTGTTGTCAATTTCAAAACAATGCTTCCATCTGATTCTTGTTTGTCCAGCACAAGAAACTTTGTTGTATTTTTCCTCCTTATGTAGAGTTTGTGTTGGAGTCTGTCTTTTTGGTTTTAACGGACTCTGTGTTGTTAGCTGCAGTGGTGTGGCTGTGTGTACAGTATATCAGTAGGTGGGAGGCTCGGGAGTGCGCATGCAGTCACAGCTAATGAATTTCCCAGAAAAATCAACCCAGAGTGTTCACACAACTTTTCAAGTAGTGGTAATTTGAGTAAACCTCAACTTAAATATAATACATTTTTTTAAAAACCTTTAATCTCTGCATACTGTCATAACCTGGCTCAAGGGTCACGACAAAAGAGGGAACGAGGCAGCATAAATGATCAAAAAGTGATTTATTTAACAAGAGAGTGAACTAAACATAACTATTTAATTGTGCAAGGTTTGTCGCTGTAACATAAATAACTCAAAGCAAAATATGGCAGTCAGGATGGTTAGGCCACAGTGGACGTCTGGGTTGCAGAGAAGGCAGAAGCCCCAGTAGTTTGCCCAAGTGGAGCTTTATCTACCGACTCAAAGGTCCACCCGATCAGCAATCACCTCAACAAAACAAAGATGGTTAACAGCGGTGAGGTATCACTCCCACAGAGTGGCCTCACAATACTAAATTACATTAATTGATGCTTAACAATTCCACTAATTTACTCAATAAATGTAATTGTGCACAACTTATACTACAATTGTGCTAGACTCAAATACTAATGGAAACTCACTCAACAAAATTTCTACTAGTAAGCTTGACGTTTACAAAATGCCCATTTTCAGATAGTCCTGAAAAATACAACTGCATTACTACAATTCAATTTCTCTTTATTAGTATCAAAACCTTAAACAACTGTCATTTCTACATTGACACAAAATAAGGCACATCGTGCATAAAGCTGAATAGACTGATTATCAAAATTGCTGGTTAATTATCTGATCAGTCAATTAATTCAATTTGTTTTCATTTTTGCAATAATGTTGAACATTCTCCATGTCCAGATCCTTAATGAGATTTCTTGGTATTAAGTAATAACTTGAGCTAAATAAAATTTCCTTTTACTACTTTAGTGTGTTGAGGAAAAAGAGACTATGCATAACTTTATTCCATCAGCAGCACTTTTACTTAATATAAAAGGGAGCTTTAAATGTAGAGTTTTAAGCAAATAAAGTCTAAAATAAGTCCCACAAAATGCAAATTGTTAAGTCAGGTAGACAGATAACTGAATAAAAAGTTTCTGCAGGTTTCAACTGGTCAAATTTAAGAAAACTATGAATGAAATTTATAACCCAACATGACTTACCAGAAACACACAAAGGAAATGCAGTCACATAGTTACTTGAAGAGTAAATCACTATTCAAATTAGTGTTGAGTGATGTCTACAAAATTGCCATTGGACAATGTTAACAATGCCTGCTGGCTGTTACAGAGAATGCAGGTTTTCGGCTTCACTTTTCAAACCTTGGTGAAGACGCAAAGCTGCTTCCGGTTTCACAAATCAGACAATATCAAATTTCTGTGTGGTTTCGAAACAGACCAATCAGAGAATGAGACGCAGATTCAGGTTGTCCTCACACAGTGCCAGGTGGAGCTGGGGCTATATACTGAGGCGCTCGCCTCCTTATTGGTGGTTGGTGGAAGTGAGGAGGCCGAAGACTTGGGAGGCTTGGTCTGGGAGTCCTCGTACTCCTCTGCCCAGGCAAACAGGTTGCTTTACCTGTAGGAGGAGAAAGTGATATCAGCTGCCGTAGTGATTTCACCCGTCAGTGTGTGTACCTCATCTTGTAGACCTCGTCACAGCTGGCATGAACGTGCTGCAGAGCCTGAAGCATTGGGTCTGAGTGAAGATTGGCAGAGAATGACACAATCAGCTATCAGTTAAATACCTCCTGAAGCAATCAATAAGCCTGTGTAGTGACAGCTGTTCTTGGTGTTGCTCAGCCTCAGGTTGTCCATGAACTCCAGGATCTGTTCCAGGGTGTGCCGAGCCAGTTTACTGCTGAAACTGAAGACTGAGACAACCGCTGTTCAGGTACCCAGAGACAGTCCTCACCTGTCTGTCTTGGTCTGTCCTCACCTCTCTTGGACAAAGATGCGAGGACAGGTGTCCTCTGAGAGTGTCTCATTGAGGATGCTGAGCACAGAGTCCTTCCTGAACATCACCGGGCTCCCCATCATCATGACACATCAGCTCCTGCAGCTACAACATAGAGTCCTACTTACTGAACACAAACTGGATCAGAACCAGCCTAAAGGTTCTGCAGAGGTGAGTCCTGATCAGCTGTTACCTGTGTGGAGTTGATGACAGCTACAATCATGTTGAGCAGCTTGTCGCTCCACAGCGTCTCATGTGCATCTATGTAGATGAAGGGATGAGGTAGCAGAGCGGCCGGACAAAACCTTCCAGATGGAATTTACACCTGCATTCTCAATAACGGCCAGCACGGGGCGAGTCCCCTGGTTGCAAAAAGTCTGGTTCCATTAGAAATAATGGTAAAAGGTTGCTACTTCTCAGAAGGGGTGGGGGGAAATATCGGGGGCATAGTATTGTGATATTGCCATGGCAATACTGTATCGATACATATGGGATTAATATCTAGCCTTGATTCAAAACTGAAAATAAAGTTCTGAAAGGTTGAAACTAAGTGTTTGAAAACTCAAAAAAAAAAGTTTTGCAAGACTGAAAACTAAGATTTGCAATCTTGCAAAATGTAAAAAAAATCTCTGCAAACATTGTTGTTTGAGTTTTTCTTCAGAACAATCAGAGTTTCAAATTTGTCAGTGTTCTCCCAGCATATTAGTTTGTTTTCCAGGTTTGAAACTTTGTAAATGGTGATTGAAAACTGGTGTGCATGTGTGAAAAGTTTTGAAACTCTGAAAATTGAGGTTCAAAAGGGCGAAACTCTATTACATTAGCACTCCTATTGCAGACTATTTTTTCAGAACTGAGTTTACAACACCCACTTTGCGGCGATACGCTTACAGTTGCTTGCGACTCACGTGATCTGTGGCAGCGTTGTCACCTAGCTCTGCTCTGAAACTCAGACTGAGCGAAAGTGAAGCTTCGCAACTTAAAAAAAAAGGCCTAGAGGCAGGGCCTTCTCCTCTTGGCCAATGCTTGGCTGTCTGCTCAAGCACAGTCCAATCACAAGTCATATTTACTTGATATAGGGATTGACAGACTGCTCCGCCAATCACAGATGCGGACAGGATACGTGTTCAGGAAGCACGGCTCCCTGGACGGGCTGGCTGTCTCCGTCCAAGCGGTGCATGGATGTGGAAAAGAAATCTGCAACGGGTAGTAGTAGCTCAGGGCGGTTTGTTCATCAGCGCGATGTCACCCGTGGTGTTGTGTCGGGAGATGCCGTAACTGAACCAGCGGTGAGTAAGAAATATTATAAACATGTAATTTGTTAAGCTATGAGGAGAGGAAAAGCCGCTAGCCGCTAAGCTAATTTATGCTGTGTAAAATGCAGGCTTAATTTACAGTAAACTATCGATGGACACCATCAACCAGACAAATCTCGACAGTTAAAGCCAAAATGTATGCTTTTGTTAAATGTGATTATTCTATTAAACCGCGTTTTATGTGTGGTAGTGGAGTCATATTAAAATTGACTTTACTGTAGTTAACCAGTAACAACTATTTGTGTTTCTTTTATGGCCTAAAGCACTGAAGACAAGGCAGCATGCTGTGGTCACTCACAGGAGGAGAGCAACAGAAAAAAAAACAACTTCAACACAATAGAATTAATACCGTTAAATCCACAACACGTCTTATTGTCCGTGTAAATACAGAGGAAGCATGGGAGAACTGCACATAGTTCTTTTTACTGTGTTATTAGAGCATGGGAGAACATTTTAATACAGCCCACACCCCTATTACTGTGTAGCTATGAGTGACGTTTAGAAAGACTAAAAACTCAGTCTGTATCATTCCTCCTCCCTTCTGCTGTTATTCATTGTCTGCAGGTAACGTTACCCGGTAGGAGGAGGAGTGGCTGGTTTGTCTCAGCCAGCAGCTGAGTTTACAACAATGTGCCAAATTAAGGCTGTAGACAGCTTTCTATTTAGCTTGTTTAACATTTTGGTAGTTGCCAAGTTAACATTAGCTGTGCTAGTAAACATAGCCTACAGGATGACAGATGCATATTAAAGTATTTTACTCGGGAAGGTGTTATTGCACATATTTACAGTAGGCCTAAGGAGCGAAGTTGTCAACAACTTGAATAGTCTGGAGCGAACTTAACTTCATCTTGGACATCTCGCTCTGCTGGCTGCTGTGTGTAGGAGCCAATAGAGTAGCAGAGGCTGTAGCCTGATGATAAACAGTCCTGGGCCTGTTTAATACCGTTTCAGTGCCATCATTAGCCTTCTTATCCATCGCATCTCAAGACAGATCAGACGCTCGAGAAATAACGTTACTTTATAGGACCCACTAGTCTCAATAGCAGTATTGAGAAGGTCAAACTTTGAGCTTCACTTATTAGCATGTTAGTTAGCTCGCCAGTTAAATAATTTCACCAACCAGGGACATTAGTAGAGCTGGGCGGTATACAGAGATCATTTCAAAAGAGATAAAAATTGGACAACGCAGTTTATACCGATATAGTTTGAGGTTGATTGAATTAATGTTTTGTAAAGTCCTGCAAGCGTTGCTCCTCTGTCCCTCACCGTAGCCTACTTATGGAGAAAGTTACCAGGGAGAGACAGAAAGCGGGGCACACTGACGTGTTTGTAGCAGAGGTACGTGAGGTCTGTGAGTGTGAAGAGAACTGAAGGAAGCAGATTAAATAAGTGAGTGAGCCTTGAGTTCCTACAAATAAAAACATGCCCCTAAAACCGACCCATATCACGCAGCCCTAACATTTAGAAATAAAAATAATGTCCGTGGGGATTAAAACATGCTTTTGCAGGGTGTAAAATGTGAAGAATTTTCAATAAAGAATTAAAGCTGCAAGCAGCGTTGGGCGGGCCCTCGCACGTGTAGCGCGTTGGGGCACGAGGCGGCCGCGTTGCATATACTGGAGCTCTGCCGGTGCGGCTGTGAATTTTCTATGCGCTTCGGACGCTGCATGAAGGTGTTATATGTCACTTCCTGTGTCACCTTTGTGGCACTGCATAGCACTTGGCGCTATGAATATAAATTGCCGTGTAGATGTGTTTGGGGCAGGACAGTTATCAAGTATGTAAAGTTTTGTGGAGATGTGAGCACGTACACTGAAGTTACAACAACTTCCTGTGTCATGGCTGCTTCACTTCTCCAGCCTTTTGGGAACAACAGACTTTTGTTGGTCTGGAGAAGCTGAAGCATTTATTACCTGACACACCGACACTGTACTTTTACTGCCAGAATATTTTCCTCCTCTGAGATTCACTGTCACTCGGTCAATCCAACACTATGAGATTAAAGGAGCCTAACAGCACCTGTTAGGTAGACGTCCTGCAGGGTTTCCGCGAGGTCTTAAAAAGTCTAAAATATCAAAATCAAAATTTAAGGCCTTTAAAAAGTCTTAAATTCGCTGAAGTTTGTGTTCTAGGTCTTAAATAATTTTAACTGAGTATTTATTTTCCAACGTCCATGTAACTCTACCTCTAATGCTCATTGAAATGCCCCCGCAGCGCTCAAGAATGTTTTTTCCTCCCGTGGTGGTGTATTACTTTCTGTTGCTAGTCCAAATTGGTCCAAATATAATTTGCTGTATTACGACTACAAAGAACAGGCAGCTTTCGTGTTATTGCCACAAGTCTCTTTCGGATTGTACCACAGATATAAAACGGATTTATACACTCACCTAAAGGATTATTAGGAACACCTGTTCAATTTCTCATTAATGCAATTATCTAATCAACCAATCACATGGCAGTTGCTTCAATGCATTTAGGGGTGTGGTCCTGGTCAAGACAATCTCCTGAACTCCAAACTGAATGTCAGAATGGGAAAGAAAGGTGATTT
>NC_060154.1:21267255-21268173 GCF_021292245.1 Micropterus dolomieu | reverse complement strand
GCGTGGCATGGTTGTTGGTGCCAGACGGGCCGGTCTGAGTATTTCACAATCTGCTCAGTTACTGGGATTTTCACGCACAACCATTTCTAGGGTTTACAAAGAATGGTGTGAAAAGGGAAAAACATCCAGTATGCGGCAGTCCTGTGGGCGAAAATGCCTTGTTGATGCTAGAGGTCAGAGGAGAATGGGCCGACTGTTTCAAGATGATAGAAGAGCAACTTTGACTGACATAACCACTCGTTACAACCGAGGTATGCAGCAAAGCATTTGTGAAGCCACAACACGCACAACCTTGAGGCGGATGGGCTATAACAACAACAGAAGACCCCACCGGGTACCACTCACTCCACTACAAATAGGAAAAAGAGGCTACAATTTGCAAGAGCTCACCAAAATTGGACAGTTGAAGACTGGAAAAATGTTGCCTGGTCTGATGAGTCTCGATTTCTGTTGACATTCAGATGGTAGAGTCAGAATTTGGCGTAAACAGAATGAGAACATGGATCCATCATGCCTTGTTACCACTGTGCAGGCTGGTGGTGGTGGTGTAATGGTGTGGGGGATGTTTTCTTGGCACACTTTAGGTCCCTTAGTGCCAATTGGGCATCGTTTAAATGCCACGGCCTACCTGAGCATTGTTTCTGACCATGTCCATCCCTTTATGGCCACCATGTACCCATCCTCTGATGGCTACTTCCAGCAGGATAATGCACCATGTCACAAAGCTCGAATCATTTCAAATTGGTATCTTGAACATAACAATGAGTTCACTGTACTAAAATGGCCCCCACAGTCACCAGATCTCAACCCAATAGAGCATCTTTGGGATGCGGTGGAACGGGAGCTTCATGCCCTGGATGTGCATCCCACAAATCTCCATCAACTGCAAGATGCTATCCTATCAATATGGGCCAACAT
>NC_060154.1:21259231-21267155 GCF_021292245.1 Micropterus dolomieu | reverse complement strand
CCAACAACCATGCCGCGCTCAAAATTGCTTAAATCACCTTTCTTTCCCATTCTGACATTCAGTTTGGAGTTCAGGAGATTGTCTTGACCAGGACCACACCCCTAAATGCATTGAAGCAACTGCCATGTTATTGGTTGATTACATAATTGCATTAATGAGAAATTGAACAGGTGTTCCTAATAATCCTTTAGGTGAGTGTAAGGATGCTTTGAAACCCATCATCAACACTGACAAAGAAACAACTTCTAGCTCAGTGTTCTAACATCTGCAAACATCATGCATTACATTTGCCAAATTTACAAGAGGGGATCAATAATAACGATTTTGTAGTAGACAGCGTTTCACAACATTTATATAGTTTCCCCTAACTCAACAACTCCATGATTTTTTAAAGGGAGTTTGGGGCAAATTAGCCGCCTCCTCACGCACAGACAGGAGAACTGTTTTCTTTAGAAAGTATGAAATTGTCCTGTGTTGTCTAATCTTGTGTGCTCGGCAGCAACACATTCAGCAGCTGCAAACCTCGCCATGAGCGCTGCATTGCTTGTAAAGTCAGGGCACATCTGGAACGTAAATAGCGCCTTTCTAGTCTTTTTGACCACTCAAAGCGCTTTTACACTACATCTGCATTCAGCATTTTGCCCAAGGACACTTCAACACGCAACCAGGGGGAGCCAGGGATTGAACCTCCAACCTTCCGACTAACAGCCAACCCACTCTACCTCCTGAGCCACAGCCGCCCGAAATGTGAGTATTGTGTATCATAATTATGTACTACTCACAGCACCATTACTGTAACAATCAATCAAATGAACCAAGTCTTCCAACCGAGTCTTTATCATCCACAGAGACACGACGTTACGCATTACGTTACTCCTCTTCAGACGCTCCGGTGTTTCCAGGAGAGCTCAGCTTTGCTGTAGTTCACGACCTTTCTGGCTGCGTGAAGAGTGAAATGCTGCCACACTCTGGAGGTTTTAGGTTGTGAAGGTGTTACTGCAGCTCTGATGTTGTTTAAGTAACTTTAACGTTTGTGTTCACATCACTTTACTTTAGGAGCCTTTACTCCTAACCCTAACCCTTTTTATGAGGTTTTTATGCACAGCTCCTCTTCTGTTTACCTTTGATTTAAATAATTTCGATGGTTGGGGGACAGACACCGTCACTATATGGTTTTCACTAAGTAACTCCTGAAATAGAGGAGCAGAGAAGTGTGTTAGACTGCGACTCTGCGTAGGGTTTTGGGTGGGTAACTGCTGAATTAGAAGGGCAGAGAAGTAGTACCTGGTACTACTACTAACACACAGAGAGCGAGACAAACACAAACACACACACACGTACATTTCAATTCAATTCAAATTAGCTTTATTGGCATGAATGTCTAACAACAATATTGCCAAAGATTGCCACACACACTGTTCTCTTCATTGGGAACAGTTGGGTCTCTGTATCTCAAAGTCTCACAGTCTTATAGTCCACCTGTCTCTCTGTCTCACAGTCCGTCTCACAGTCTTATAGTCCACCTGTGTCTCTGTCTCACAGTCCGTCTCACAGTCTTATAGTCCACCTGTCTCTCTGTCTCACGGTCAGTCTCACAGTCTCACAATCTTATTGTCCACCTGTGTCTCTGTCTCACGGTCAGTCTCACAGTCTTATTGTCCTCCTGTCTCTCTGTCTCACAGTCAGTCTCACAGTCTCACAATCTTATTGTCCACCTGTCTCTCTGTCTCACAGTCCGTCTCACAGTCTCACAATCTTATTGTCCACCTGTCTCTCTGTCTCACAGTCCGTCTCACAGTCTCACAATCTTAATGTCCACCTGTGTCTCTGTCTCACGGTCAGTCTCACAGTCTTATTGTCCTCCTGTCTCTCTGTCTCACAGTCCATCTCACAGTGTCACAGTCTTAATGTCCACCTGTCTCTCTGTCTCTCACTGCTTCTCTTTCTCTCCCTGTCTGTCTGTCTCTCTTTCACTTGTTCTGTCTCTCTCTCTCTCTCTCATTGTCTTTCTAACCTTCTCTGACTGCCTGTCTCGCTGTCTTTATCTGACTGTTTGGCGATGTCTCACTGTGTGTCTGTTTGTCCCTGTTACTGTCTGACTGACTGTCTTAATGTGATTCTCTGCCTATCGCTCACTGTATGTCTGTTTGTCTCTGTCTCTCTGCCTCACTGTCATCCTGTCTCTCTAACATTGTCTATCTGTTTGTCTGCCTTTCTCCCCCTTAACTTTCTGTCTGTCTGTCTATCTTTTTTTTTTTGACTGACTCATTTCAACTTCCATTTATGTCAGTGTAACAACTATCATAATTTTAGCAACTTATTTTAGCTCTGTTCAACTTCCAAGTTCTTATTCAGTGAACTGCAACCCCATTGAGCTTCTTAGTAGTTTATTATGCATTTGATTTCATCTCTTACTGCAATGTTTTGCAAGTTTTTGTGCATTTGATCTTCTTGATGCATCTGAATTAAGCTGTTTTGCATTTTCTGGAATATTTTGCAGTTGTTTGTGCATTTCAGCTTCTTTGATCATGTGAATTCAACTCTTTTTCATTTTCTGCAATCTTCTGCAAGTTTTTTTTTGCATTTTAGCTTCTTCATGGTTTTGATTTAAGCTCTTTTGCATTTTTCTGCAGTTTTTTGCAAGTTTGTTTCAGCTTCAGCATTCACACGCACCTTCCGCAGGAAATGCAATTTTCAAAGTTATTATTATTATTATTGTTGTTTATTCTGCCGTTTTTTGGCATCTAACGAGTCCTGTACCGTTTGTCCTACAAACTTGGTTCCAACTTCAAATTGTACATCTTCTTCATGAGATGGGTGCAATTACCTGTGTTGCTGATATCTGTAATGGTTGATTTCATATTAATATTTTTTTTTAAATGAATGAATTTCAAATTTCTTTGTCAATCATGTCTTATTCTGACAAAAAAAATGGCTCCTAAGCACCAATAGAAGGCATGTTTTGCTCTGTGATGGCTACTCCGCTGTTGAAGAATAAAATAAATGAACAGCCAAAGAATTGTGCTGTGAAAGACTTAATAGCTTGATAACTATAGCTGTGATGGCGCAATGGAGAAGATGCCTGTCTTTGGTGTGAGAGGCCTGTGACCCATCCCTCATTGCGTCCCTGAGCAAGACACGTAACCCCTTGTTGCTCCAGAGGCATGCGACCTCTGACATGCATAGCAATTGTAAGTTGCTTTGGATAAAAACGTCAGCTAAATTTATGTTCATTTATTTTATTCTTCAACAGCGCAGTAGCCATCACAGAAAATATGTTTATAAGCAAAACATGCCTTCTATTGGTGCTTGGGAGCCATTTTTGTCAGAATAAGACATGATTGACAAAGAAACTTGAAAGCCTTCCCTTCACAGTGTATCTGAGTAGTCCGGTGGTGGAGGTCTTGTTCTTGCTCCGGATCCAGAGATTGATGGACAAACCCTGCTCACAGCATGTTAACGAAAAGGGGGCCAAACTTAACACATGTTTGCTGAACAAGTGTGCAGCACATCATTGAGTCTCTTAGCTGATGGAGCCGCACACTGCACCGACAGCGGTAGCAATCGCAAAAAAATAGCTAGCAGCTCTCACACGCATTTTCTTAAGGAAATGCCCATTCTAGTTATTCTTTTTCTTCTTCTGTATGTTTTTTGACTCAAACTACTTCTGCATACTGTGTGGTAGAAAAAACATTCAACTATTAAAATGTTCAGCTTTTTAAGGACATTAGGGCTATTATTCAACTTTTTAATATCTTTTATAGTTTTTCAAATATTCAGGTTTTTTCAAGAAAATTTAACATGGGAAGTGAATGGAGAAATCTTCAAATCCTCTTCCAGCTTCTTCAACTTTCAAAGCTTACTACTTCTGCATACGGCTTTTTGATATCTTCTACGTTTTTTTCACAGCGGCTGTTTTAGTTTGATGAAGATTTCAGGTCATTTTTGAGTTTATGATGGGAGCGAATGGGACGGCGTGTTGGGACTTATGCCATATTCAGACCAAACGCGAATTTTAGCCTCGCAACGCTCGCAACGCAAAGTCTAGTCCAACCACGGGTGTTTATTTGTCCGAAAGCTGGAGCGCTGCTCCCTCTGCCCGCTCTGCCTGGCCCTCTCCAAACAACGCTCTGAAGCTGTCGGTGACGTACAGACAATCTCGACGTTGATAAGCTATCACGACTAAGCGTCATGCGAATTTCTTTGCGTTGTCTTCGCGTCGCCGGCACCGCCCCCTTCGCGTCGCTTCGCGCCGCAAGACAGGAAATTGCGTTGCGTCTTTGCATTGACTTTGTATGTAAACTCACCGCCCCGAACACTCGCTTCGCTTTTGGTCTGAAAGCACCATTACAGTGAGAGGAGCAACTGACACAGTGGGAATTCACTGAATATTCTGAAAAATCTGTCTTCAACTCGCTGTATCTCCCAGAATTTTCACTCTACATACATGATTTTTTCAGAAGTTGTAGGAAAACTTGTTCTGCCACTGATGTGTAACTTTGAAAGCAAACAGACTTACAGAGCTCGCACAGTCAGCTTGGAAGTGGGAGCATTGCCGACTAACTGCCGCATAGACTCCAATAGTATATCAGACCTGAAGTTTGAGGGAGGAGGGAGAAAGTTGGTCATTTGTACATCGCTGCTGTGGACACAGTTTTCACACTACAAACACAAATATCGCACAGGATCTTCAGGTGGATCTTGTCTCTCTCACGGTATGTTTTCTTCGGCGATGTGAGTTACGGTCTGTTCGGTAGGAGCCGGAGAAGCAAAACTCAATGAGAGCAGCTGTTTAAGCCTGCCTAAGTCACCCAGCTTTTACCATCGCCATGGAAACCTTAGAATGTAGGCACACAGCTGATTGAGAATGATGTAATCAGTGCAGTTTGATTGACAGACACACAAACACATACAAAAAGACACAAACACCCACAAATAACACACACAAACAGATGCGCGCACGCACATACATACACACACACACACACACACACACACACACACACACACACACACAAATATTTCAAAATAAAAGCCCTATTATGGTAATTGTAGTCAGGTTAAGAAAGGCTCTCAGGACCCAACTTCTTCCTCATTAAAGCCCATAACAGTTAATGCATCTTAACAGTGAATTTGTTTGTGGAGTGCATTTCAGCTTCTTCATGGATTTGATTTCAACTCTTCTACATTATCTGCCGTGTTCTGCAAGTTCAGTGCATCGTTCACCAATATTATACTTTCCGTTATGCTTCCTGACAGTTTAACAATTTAGCTTTCAGCTTTTCAGTGGATTTGAGCTTCTTCAGGGATTTGATTTCAGGTCTTGCCTTATCTGCAGTGTTCTGCAAGTTCAGTGCATTGTTCACCATTGTTATACTTTCCTGTTGTTATACTTAATGATAGTATAACAAATTAGCTTTCAGCTTTTCATTACATTTGAGCTTCTTCAGGGATTTTATTTCTGCTCTTCTGCATTATCTACAGTTTTCTGCAAGTTCAGTGCATAGTTCACCATTATGGTACCTTCCTGTTAAAACTTAAAACTACAATGTTTTGCAAGTTCATTTCAGCTTTCATCATTGTTATTCTTTCTTATTGTTTTCTTATCGTTGTGCTTTCTTGACAGTTTAACAATTTAGCTTCCAGCTGTTTAGCAACATCATTCAGCAGTGTTCTGCAAATTTCATTCAGCTCATAGCATTCACACGCACTTTCTGCAGGAAATGCAATTTTCTAGTTGGGTGTGAATGCTGCAAGCATCCACAGGTTAGCATCGCATCCTATGCTAACCTTTATTATTATTCTTCCGTCACTTCTTTTTGTCCGCTAACTAGTCCCACAGCTTTTGATGTAGAAACTCCGTTCAAACTCCAAGTTGTCCGGCTCAATGAGGAATGGGGTGCTATTACTTTTGTCATTGATACCTTGAATGCTTTCCAACATCCAAGGTTTTCCAGGAAAATTTTCCCATTCTAAGTGAATGGAGAGACTGTCAAAATCCTCCTCATACCTACTCCACTTTGAAAGCCAGTTCAGCATACTTTCAGCTACAGACTTGATTTAAACTGTAAATTGGTCACAAGAAGTTAATCTATTAATGATGTATTCAGTATATTTATAATATTATATAATATATATATATAATATTTTATGGTTTGTTCACGGTTGCTGTCGAAGTTTTATGCTTTTTTGAGCTCTTTCCTGAGTTTATAATGGGTGTGTATTGAGTGAGTTAGAGTGGGTGACATCATCACTACAGTGTAGCAAGCTTGTGAAATCGTCTTGAACTTTTATCTTTAACTTGCTGGAAACGTAGTAAATTTTGTTGTGGTTCCTCACACGTGGGCTTTTTAAATTCCTCGGACTTATAGATTTGGCTCAGCGCCCTTCCAAAGGACAAGAGTGACAGCCAAGTCCTCCATTGGAAGCCATTATAAATTTGTATCAAAATTTCTGGAGCAGAGCAGAACGTACCAGTTTTTAAACTCGCTGACTCACTTCTTTTTACTTTATCCACACAAAAAACATATCACATCGTTCACAAATGCCTTCTGCTGCTGCTGGTCCGGTCATTTTGCCGAAACAACCTATAGTTTTGTCTCAATGGAGGTTTGTTTGACAGAAAGTCTCAGAAGGATTTTCCTATCTGTCTATTGTAGAGCTGGTTACATTAGTGACATAAGTTAGCTGATTAAAGATCAAAGGACTGGGTCCTCTGTTCTGATTGGTGGACTGAAGTTAAGCTATTTTCTGAAGACCTGTTTGTGTCCTCTTCACTGAACACACACACACACACATTAATACACTGACAGACACAATACGTGCACACAGAACCCTCAAAGCATGGAGCTTTAAACTTTACTGAATGGGAGAACACATGTATGCATAACTGTGCGTCCCAGCAGGCGCACACACACACATTAAAGGAGACTTACTAGGCTTCTTATATTTTCTGTCTTATCTACACTCACCTAAAAGATTATTAGGAACACCTGTTCAATTTCTCATTAATGCAATTATCTAATCAACCAATCACATGGCAGTTGCTTCAATGCATTTAGGGGTGTGGTCCTGGTCAAGACAATCTCCTGAACTCCAAACTGAATGTCAGAATGGGAAAGAAAGGTGATTTAAGCAATTTTGAGCGCGGCATGGTTGTTGGTGCCAGAAGGGCCGGTCTGAGTATTTCACAATCTGCTCAGTTACTGGGATTTTCACGCACAACCATTTCTAGGGTTTACAAAGAATGGTGTGAAAAGGGAAAAACATCCAGTATGCGGCAGTCCTGTGGGCCAAAATGCCTCGTTGATGCTAGAGGTCAGAGGAGAATGGGCCGACCGATTCAAGCTGATAGAAGAGCAACTTTGACTGAAATAACCACTCGTTACAACCGAGGTATGCGGCAAAGCATTTGTGAAGCCACAACACGCACAACCTTCAGGCGGATGGGCTACAACAGCAGAAGACCTCACCGGGTACCACTCACCAAAATTGGACAGTTGAAGACTGGAAAAATGTTGCCTGGTCTGATGAGTCTCGATTTCTGTTGAGACATTCAGATGGTAGAGTCAGAATTTGGCGTAAACAGAATGAGAACATGGATCCATCATGCTTTGTTACCACTGTGCAGGCTGGTGGTGGTGGTGTAATGGTGTGGGGGATGTTTTCTTGGCACACTTTAGGCCCCTTAGTGCCAATTGGGCATTGTTTAAATGCCACGGCCTACCTGAGCATTGTTTCTGACCATGTCCATCCCTTTATGGCCACCATGTACCCATCCTCTGATGGCTACTTCCAGCAGGATAATTCACCGTGTCACAAAGCTCCAATCATTTCAAATTGGTTTCTTGAACATGACAATGAGTTCACTGTACTAAAATGGCCCCCACAGTCACCAGATCTCAACCCAATAGAGCATCTTTGG
>NC_060154.1:21231925-21259211 GCF_021292245.1 Micropterus dolomieu | reverse complement strand
GTATGCGGCAGTCCTGTGGGCGAAAATGCCTCGTTGATGCTAGAGGTCAGAGGAGAATGGGCCGACTGATTCAAGCTGATAGAAGAGCAACTTTGACTTAAATAACCACTCGTTACAACCGAGGTATGCGGCAAAGCATTTGTGAAGCCACAACACTCACAACCTTGAGGCGGATGGGCTACAACAGCAGAAGACCCCACCGGGTACCACTCATCTCCACTACAAATAGGAAAAAGAGGCTACAATTTGCAAGAGCTCACCAAAATTGGACAGTTGAAGACTGGAAAAATGTTGCCTGGTCTGATGAGTCTCGATTTCTGTTGAGACATTCAGATGGTAGAGTCAGAATTTGGCGTAAACAGAATGAGAACATGGATCCATCATGCCTTGTTACCACTGTGCAGGCTGGTGGTGGTGGTGTAATGGTGTGGGGGATGTTTTCTTTGCACACTTTAGGCCCCTTAGTGCCAATTGGGCATTGTTTAAATGCCACGGCCTACCTGAGCATTGTTTCTGACCAAGTCCATCCCTTTATGGCCACCATGTACCCATCCTCTGATAGCTACTTCCAGCAGGATAATGCACCATGTCACAAAGCTCGAATCATTTCAAATTGGTTTCTTGAACATGACAATGAGTTCACTGTACTAAAATGGCCCCCACAGTCACCAGATCTCAACCCAATAGAGCATCTTTGGGATGTGTTGGAACGGGAGCTTCGTGCCCTGGATGTGCATCCCACAAATCTCCATCAACTGCAAGATGCTATCCTATCAATATGGGCCAACATTTCTAAAGAATGCTTTCAGCACCTTGTTGAATCAATGCCACGTAGAATTAAGGCAGTTCTGAAGGCGAAAGGGGGTCAAACACAGTATTAGTATGGTGTTCCTAATAATCCTTTAGGTGAGTGTATATTTTCTCCTAGAAACATTTAATCACACAGCACATGCTCTAGGCCTATATACTGTATTTAGCCCCTACTGTGAAAAGGGATCAAGTGATTTGGTCTTGCACTTGCATACATTTGGGGTTTGATTCACAAGGCTTAAAAAGTCAAACACAGAAGAAGCATCAGAGGCTCCAAAAACACTGGATCCTTCATTTCCCATAATACAACTCATTGGCATCTTTTCATTAGACAATCCCTACCTCGTAAAACCTCATGTCTTTCAAACTCAACTTCCAGTTTGCAACGCAGGTTTTCTGTTTTGAATTTGTAGTCATAACACCTGTCACGGTAGCCTGCCACCTACTCCCAAAAACACAGCTCACCCTCAGCAGTGAAATGTGTGTGCAGATGGACAGAAGAGGTACCTGCTGTGTGGGCAGCACAAAATTACATTCAACATCCTCACCTAATGGCACTCACCAGCTTCCCCCTCACCTGCAGCAGAGTCAGTGGGATTATGAAGGCTGTGATAACGCTCATTTTCTGCTTGGAGGAACTCAGGTTAAACTGAAAGTCGTGCATGTGTAAGGTCAGAAATAGCACTGGTTTGCAGTGTTTTAAATATAGACCTAGCACACAGTAACTACAGGTCATGCATGAAGGGTTTCATCTATGACTCATGACAGTGTCCCTTGAAGTTGTGGGACTGAAGTTAGATTTTGAAGAGTCTTCAGTAGATTCATGATTTGTTGAACTGCCTTTTTCTAGCTGGCCATAAAATCCACACTCTGGCCTGAAGGTGGTGCCAGAGGTGTAGCAGCATTAACCCCTTGTATCCTCTGGTGAGGAGTTATAGGCTGCTTTAATACAATGAAGGTGCCCTTTTAGAGGATCAGCTTAGTCAAACCATTTTTTGGGCCCAAGTGCTGTACAAACCAATAAATACTACCATACATTTGGCAAAAAGTTTCAATCCCATGTTATTTGTATTGGGGATGAAAGTCAACCTCACATTTGTGTAATGACACCTTTTAATATGACTAAGGTGTCATTTAGAGTCATGTTTGCCACAGGAGATTCATGTAGATTATAGCTCCTCAGAACACCTACACATGTCACTTTGTACATGATTACTAACATTGTTTGAGGCCTTTTGCTTCCAGCATTATCACATCGTGGTTCATTTAGTGTAGTTGAGTATTAACAGGGAAATAGCTTTCAGTGTATAAAGCTGTCATTAAAACTTGTACCCTTGCATGTGAGGGTTACATGATCCCAGTGGTCAGCAAATTCAGCTGCTTATATTCAAATATGCAGTGACAGAGCCAGTAGGCACCTTACCAAAAAACAGATACTAGAGTTCTCTTAATGAGGTCATGTGACCTCATGATTAAAACCTTTGCAGCATTTATTTTAGATATTGCAGCGGTCACATGCAGTTGCAAACAGCCCAATATAGGAGTACAGTCGCACTGGTGAGCACAAAAACCAAAGCCTTAACCCCTATGAGACACCAAGGTGAATGCAAAAAAACCAAGAGCCTACACACTTGGGAGAATTTCATCTTTACTCCCACCTGTAGTTGGCACACATTTTAATCCTCTAAGAAGTTGAGCCAAGCTGTAGAAACAACATTTAGCACAACCTTACAGGTGCCAAGTTTAGTTCAAATATTGAAACACCAATGTATAAATTTAACTAATTTAATTTATCATTTTAAAGATAACTGCTAGTATTTAACCTTCACTCTAAATACAAATTGTTACTGCCATCTACTGGGAGGCCAGAGCAATGTCAAGGCAAAGTACAAAGTTTTATTGAATTTATAAACAGAAATACATCAATGTAACTTAAGAGGGGGCAGCTCAACATCCTACAAAAAAAAAAAGTCCGTTAGAGAATCATCCTGATCTACACATTACCCAGATGTTTCTTAAACTGCAACCTTGATCTTACCGTCTTCACGTCTTTAATAATGGCCAAGCCATGCTCAGCAACCTCAATGTCGCTTTCTGTGTCGTTGTGCGTGCAGTACTCTTCACTTGCTGTCTCCATGCTACTGGGCTGAGAAATAGTCAGTATTAATGGGATTATATTGTGTTACAGGCTTTTGAATTTTGATTTCCAAGTGTTTACTGTGTTTTCATGAGAAGCTAATATAACAGTACATTAGACATGTTACCATGCATGCATATTTCTAGCATTCAAGTGGAGGGGATATCACCCTGAACACCAACCTCATAGTCGGGATCCTCCTCAGGGAGGTCTTCGTCAGTGAGCTCTTTAGACAATGTTGCCACCCAGGTTGGCTGCTCTTCATCCTCATCCTCCAACTCATCCTGCTTTCTCTTGCTGCCCTTTCCACAAGGTTTAGTAGGAGAGACTCTGATTTCTGTTGGGAAACAAGTTTGAAAAAGCTGGCACCAAAATGTGACAACTGTTCCCTGGTTGTCCATCAGCACATTTAGATACCCACCTTGCTACCTACAAAGCCACCATGGTGAAGTGGGCTACCACATGCCATTAGTTCAGGGTTGTTTTCTTCTGAGAGCACTCCCACTGTCACCTTAGAATTCACTTGTCTTCATTGCACCATTTGTTAACTCTCACTCAGCCCCTAGGTATCCATGCCATTGATGGAGTGTACATTAATGGCTATTGCCATTCTGATTGTTACTCAGATCTTTACTGATGCTAATGTTTCTCAAACGTAACATTGGAGGAAAGCATCTAAAACTTCATTTAATCTAAACATTTGGCAAATGTTTAGATTAAATGAAGTTTTAGTATTAGTAAATTTACCCCCTCATGAGCCTAAGGTAGTCTTAATTTGTCCACTAAACAGTTCAGTGAAGAATGTGTTAATGTCTGAAATATTGAAGATGTTTGATTACTGAAATCAAGCACAATGATAAACAAAAGCTCCAAGACAAAGTGACTCAGCGTAATTAGCCGTAGAAAGTGGCTGAATGCCCAGTTTAAGGTCGGTCCCTCGTTTCAGCGGGCCCCTGTTGAAACTACCTAAAGAAAGGAGTCCTTGCCATCGAGTACTGTAAGGTATTAGCGCGATGAAAATTAAATATTCACGAACTATATACCCGCCATACCTGGCGAGAGGGAGCGTCCAATGCTGCTGGACACCGGGTAGCCCAGGCCGCTCTGCACCCAGCGGGGAAGGATGGACAGCAGCAGGCGGGTGACCCGGCGCAGGCGCTTGCGGCCGGCGAGGCTCTGGCGTGCAGGGCTGGAAACCGAGGGACTGACGAGGGGTCTCTCCTGTGGCTGCCGGAAGCCCAGCATCCACCAAAAACTTCGGTACGCACGTACCTGTTAATCGAGAGCCATGTTTAGTCATATGTAACGCTAATAGGTTAGAGTCTACCAGACATAAGTGCTGCTCGTACCACGATGCCGAATGGCCACAAGAGGCCGCGCAGCATGAAGCGAAACACACCGTCCTTCCTCACTACTCTGTCCTGCAGGCCAGGAGACAAAACGGGTGAAAACTTGAACAATTTACAGTCATGCTGATGGAAGTCATCTCTAGCGACAGGAACGGATTACATGACCACTTAGCTTTGATTTGTCTGCCCACCATCACCTCAGTATTTTCGGCCTGCTCCTGCTCCACGGCGTCTCCACAAATTTCTGAAGTCATCCTGCTTCGGGTCAAAGCCTGGTGGTCCTTGCCGGGCTGCAATGACAAAGATGAAGGGCTAAGGTATGTGGGAGGTTTGGAGGGTTAAATATACCCGGAGGTTGCCACGGTGTAGCCAATAAACAGAGACAAATGCACCTGGCGCAATCAAAGAGGACCAATGAGCAAATCCCGCCAATTAACCTGCAACAGGCCAAGAAATGGCGGTCACGTGACCGGTTTGGACTTGATGAAAGCCGTCAAATTTGTATTTTTATCAGAAACTAGTAACATGCTGAAATATCAAATAGCTTACTACTGCCGCTGCTGCGGTCAGGTAGGAAACCCTACTTACCTAAACTGCATATGTTAAATGATCTGTATGTTACTGCAATAGGCTACGTCTAGATTTTTTTGTTACATAACAGGTAAAAAAAATTAAAACAATTGAACTTACATAATGATTTTAAAATCACCAGGAATTCAAATATAACAGATTCTTTACAACTTGAAAACAAACATGTAGCTTAAAAACAAAATATGTAACTGTTACATTTCAAAAGGTAACCCACTTTACAGTTAAACAAAATATTTTGAATGATCGTGAATGCTACAAGCTAAATTACATCTTAAATATCTTGTGTGCCTCTAAAACAAACGTAATGCTAGCTTGTGAGACTTCCTGTAGATTGCTCTTGATTTACAGCACTAACATTATAGATGTTTCCTAGCCACACATTTACCAAAGTCTTTCTTCTTAGGATGGACTTTACCTTCGAACTTAGTAATGGATTTATGAACAGCTGGAGCAAACCAAATAATACAGAAACCCTAAGGTTAACATTTCACTTGCACTTTGGGAACAAGATGTGATCACTTCATGGATTTCATGTTTCATAATATATGATCGAATGCTGCTGAGGAGGTCTATATAAATTTCCTGAACAGTAAGCTATGCTTTTACTTATAAAATAAAAATCATCTGTACAACAATCAATCATTAGTCAACTTGGTCAGTTAATATAGTCACCTTTTGTACATAATAGTCCCATCTGTTCTATTTGTCCAGATTTCTTATCCTTGTTCTTAGCTGCTCTAAGTGTTCCTGTGTAATTAATATAATGAAAAAAGTGAGTCAAATTCCTTGTATGTTTACAAATAGTTTCTCCATGTAAACATTAATAAAACAAAGTAATACCTAATTTACAAGATAGGCCTATGTGAAGAAAATAGGTGTATATACGAATGCCTACGAACATAACTAAAAAAGTGTTTCTGTGAGTTGTAAACAATACCATTTTTAAAAAGAAAATTTTCTTGTGTCTGTGAAATATCTGATTATTCTAAACTAACTGATAATAGTATGTTATTGGCATAATGTTTCATATTTCAAGGTATGTCATGCTGTTTTTGTGAAATGTAACTTAAAATCTTGAAGATCATTATTAAACAGCATTCATGTTTCAGCTCAGATATGTCGACCATATTCCATATTAGCTCTTTTATTATAAATGTTAGGGCTGGGATGATATACCTATCTTCCGATTCCATACCATCATGATACTTAGGTGCCGATTCAATATGCGATTCTTAAGTATTCTGATTTTACAAATACTGCAATTCAATATCGATATAACTTAATAACAAAAATGCCAAACATTTCCTAGTTCCAGCTTCTCAAAGGTGCAAATTTGCTGTTTTTACTACAGTATCTATACTATATTGAATAGTTTTGGACTGTTGGTTGGACAAAACAAACAAGACATCGTCCTGGGCCTTAAGAACATGTGATGGGCATTTCAACAATTAATTAATTGATTGAGAAAATAATCTGCAAATTCGCTAATCACTAATGAAAATAGTCAATAGCTGCGGCCCTATTGCACACAAAAAATCTGACTGAAAGTATTTAACCATGACAAGTTGAATAGTTTGTTCATAAAAATTAGGAACATGTTACGCACAGACGCTCTGAGAGGCATAGAGATTCTGTATCTCTGTCCGCTCCTTAGCATCTGAAGAGGTTCAATAGAGAGAGGCCTGTCATTATGCTTCCATACTTGACAAGATCCCTAATTGGTAACCATTTCCGCCTCTGGTTTTCGTCACATATACGCATCTGTTGATGTGTTTGATGTTGGACAAAATATGGGAAGTAGAGAAGTATAAAAGCTTGCCAGTCTGCAGCCAAGCCTCTGTGCAATGAGAGAGTGAGAGACATTCAATGATGGATAAGAGCACAGTCACACGGACGTTCAGCATTGGCACTATATGCAGTGGAACCAAAGCTTCAGATGATTTCTACTCAGCACGCAGGCACAGCAGTGCAGGGATCCGTGCATTCTTGTGGGCTACCAGCAGTGCAAAGTCCTTTGGATGTTCTCTTGGATCAGACTCCTTGACAAGCCGAGAGAACATTTTTCCAAATATCCTGACACCTGACAGCATCCCACAGTTCACTATACCAAGTTTGTCTGTGCAGAACAGTTTAAGATCATTGGATAAAGAGAGAGAGGAGGATTATGCAGAGTCAGAAGAAGGCTTAGGGAGTTCTGGGACTGAGCCAAAGTCATATTTATCTGCCTCTCCGCCCTCCTCCACGCTCTCATCATCCACATCGTCCTCAGGCTTCAGTCTGGTTCTGTCAGACCGCAGGGCTGAGCGCAGTGTCTCAGACCCCTTTACTCAGAGGAGATCTCTTCTTCAGAGGGAGGCGTCCTATCCCCGCTCCTACATAGAAGCCCAGCATTGCCTGGACCCTGCCAGCAGAGCCGCTCTCTCCCTGCCACACCTAACCAAAGTCACCACCCCGTACGGCTTCATCACCTTGAGCCAGAGCCCACAGATGGCGAGCGAGGAGGAACTTCTCTGCCAAGCTGGGCTATGGCGCTTAAACAAGGACGAGGAGACTGCATCCTGCCTTAGCAAAGCTCCAGGGACGAGGACAGTGGACAACAATGGCAACTCCTCTCACCTGTCAGGAGACGATAAGAGACTGACTAAAGACTCAACTTACTCGCAGAATAAAGGAAGATCAGTAAAGGGAGAGATAAAAGTTTCTTCTACCTCCTCCATCAACACTACAGCTTCAACCTCCTCTACACTCAGACACCCAGACAGCAAGCGTAAGCGGCGCTTCTATGAGGTTATAAAGAAACACTTCACCTCCCGCCATTAGGAATTAAATCATGGGACTGACTTGCAGGAATGCCAAGGAGACGTGTTAACAACTTAACATGGTTTAAATTTTGCATTTATTCATGTAAAAAAGTGCCGCTTGCCATAAATCTTTATGAAATGAGCTGTGGAAACTCTGTGGAAAATGTGCCAGTTGTCGTCACTTGAAAAAAATTAAACCAACACAAACAGACTGCTGCACTGTTGTGTGTATTATGTTTGAGTCTTTCATTGTCATCTTTTATTTATAAGTTCCTGTTTCTTGTGTTGAGGAGCACGGAGGGTCACCTTTAAGATTCTCATAACAGACAGAGTGAATACTTCACATCAGCCATGTGTTTAAGGTTAATGAATTCCTCCACTGCTTTCAAGGTGTAAATGTCACCCCTTTAAAGCTGCCTGCTCATATTCAGCCCCCCTCTTGAATACCTCTGTATACTTTCCACAGTAAACCTGAACTGCATGTCCCACAGTAGTAAATGTCTGCTGATGCTTTCTCAGGCAGAGTAACCAAGCAGTTGTCCTTGCTCCTTTGCATATGAAGAGCTTCAGTGGAGAGGCCCTTAATGATGGTCAATTAATGCGTCCTAAAAGCCTCAGCTCTCCCACACAGTAAAATTTAGTGGGTAAATATCACCATGACGCAGATTTCTCTGCTCTAAGTGGAGGGCAAGAAGAATACAAGAGTGAGTCCCGGAACACAAGAATAGATTAAGGTGATCTGAATTTATAATCACTCGCCATGTTCTGTATGTGCATGACGTAAGTGATTTTAAGATGAATGAAAAAAGGCAGGAGTGCCCAGATGAGGATAAACCTAGCTTTGTAATCTTGAGAACATGCACACACACACACACACACACACACACACACACACACACACACACACACACACACACACAGCAATTTGCAAGTCTGTTTAAGTCACTGAATTTAACTGCATTGTGTTATACTGAGAGATGTTTCTTATATTTATTTTATCTTCAGTGACCCTAACCCAGTCATATAAATGAGGTCAGCAAAATGTCAGAAACATCTCTCAATATATAGTAATACAGTTAAACAGCACCACAAACCACATCCTCCTAAATGATCATAGTTGAATCACTACCTTTCTAGGTCAGGTCCGACAGAAACTGAACATAATTTATTCCAGGGATGTTGTATCAGACTGCATTAGTTGTATGTTTACCTGATAAACTGGCAACACAGTGTATATCTGTTGACTAATTGAAATATCATTGGACTGTATATAAAGACACCAGACCTCATCTACCAGTGCTTCCCTAACCTTGTTGGTCATGCCAGCATTTGGAAGCCAAAGAAAATGTCACTCTCTCCTGTTTAGTGATGGGCATTACGGCTCTTTGAGGGGAGCTTGGCTCCCAAACGGCTCTTCATTTAGTACATTTAGTAATTCTAAGTTACATTCTTGTTTGTTGCAAGATATAAATGCAAGATTCTCAATCGGCAACACATTGAAATATATTACTTTTTTTGACATACTGATGGTCAAAAAGTGTGAAATGTCAAGAATAACTGTCTTAGTTATATAATAAAAATGACAGCCTGCTAATGAAAATGAAATAGAATGGTTAATAAGTAATTACACAAGTCTTTACAGACACATACTGTATATTTATATTTCAATTAGCAGAAATGAATTTAACTCCTGTGAGATTAATAAAGAACCCAAAAGCAGCAGTAGCTTCTTCATATTTTTGGATTGGAAACCATGTGCGGCTATTCTATAACAAAGCTGCTCTTTAGCTCCTTATGACACTGCTTTACATTTGGTTATGTACTGGGGTTCACTTGTCAGTCACAACATCTTTACACACTGTCATCATGTTTTTCAATGAGATTGTGGCTGGTAAGGTATAAATACAACTGAACTGATACTGAATAACCTGAACAGCCCTTTGCACGTGTGAGTCATTCTGAGAGAGGAGTACTTCAGCAGCGCAGGCTCCACCTGAAGCATACACTCCACGCAGCACAACAGCACTAATAATGACTCCATTCAGATATTAGAATATAATATCATAGACCCATTGTGTGGGAGTTTTGTATATATCACTGACGTCACACAGGATATCCCAAATTGGTCACTATAGTTGTTTGGTCCTGTGGCTTTGTCACACTGTTGGTTTATAAGTAGCATTGTGGTGTGAGACTTGATTTCTTTGTTTATTATAAATATTAATGCTCTTTGTAATTTATATTGAAGATGCTTCATAGGCTTTCTCACATACTCACCATTTATAGAAGCATTTTTTTGCCATGCTAGCAGCATGAAATATCAACTATTGGATGGATTGTACAGGCATTTATGATCCCCAGAGGATGGATCCTAATGGTGATCCCCTGACATTTCCTCTAGTGCCACCAGCAGATCAAAGTTTTCTTGAGATTTGTGGTTTTGAGTGAAATGTCTCCACAACATCTTGGATGGATTGCCCTAATATTTGGCACAGACATTCAGGTCTCCCTCCAGATGAGTCATTTTTGTGATCTTTTGGCTTTACATGGATCAACATCACGTCAGAATTTCACTTTTTTACAACCAGATCCCTGCAAAACTAATGAAATTCCCAACAGCCTCCGCTGTACTTTGTGTTTAGCGCTAATTAGTGTTAACATCCTAACACATTAAAGATGATAAATTATCATTATACCTGCTAAACATTATACCAGTTAAACATGTCAACATTTAGGCCAAAGAATTGCTACCTAAGTATGGCAAGCCTCACAGAGCTCCAAGTACATCAGTTCACACCTGGCATTAGAATGCGTCTTCACAAAAAACTTTCAATTTGATTTAAGATATGGATTATAAAATCGAAATCCTAGTCTGAATTATCAAACCCATTTCTTAGATTTAATCTAGTCTTATTACAAAAAAGTGATTCAAAGCCTACATGCCTTGCAGAAGTTCCTTTGAGCAAGACTGACCTCTGACCTCCCAGCAAAAGAGCTGTCTGTGCAGAGGACAATAAATCATCAACTATAACTTAAAACATGCACTGTAAATGCCTTTAATATTTCCCATAGTGCAATGCTCAATAAAAGAAGTTCCTTCATTGCATGATGTATAGGACATACAGAATAGAATTTACATTCACTACATGAAGTTATCTAACTAAATATTTGTCCAGAATTTCCCTGTTGTGTAAGATATGGACAGTCATCTCTGTCTTTATCTGCTTAAAGGTTTCACCTTTTCCTTTAAAGTCAGTGAAAGCAAAAGCCCCAACATATAAGTACCAGTCCTGCAGAGGGCATTGCATGTGTAAAGACTCAAACTGCATCATCCAGAAGAGAGAACCTCACGCTGAGGCTGCACATGGCAAATGTAGATCGACTGAGAGAAAGGAAGAAACAAGAGTGCAAATTGAAGGGGCTTTGGTAAGTCTGCTCTTCCCCATTCTGGCAGGTTGAGGTTTCCTTAGAGAACTGTCGTGCCCTCAGAACAGACGCAACTTTTCCGGTACCAAACCTCAAGCTCAGGTTGAAAACAATTAGTGCAAAAGATAACGAGCAGAAAATTCACTTGAAAGCATGCAGCTACACAGACAAGAGAGAAAGCAGCAGAGAAAAAGTGACAGAGGGAGTAACTGACAGACGGGAAGTCTTTCGTAAGCTTCACATACGCTGCATTCAGCGACAGTAGTGAAGTGTGAGAGCGGTGTAGGAGCAGGTAAAGTGTTGTAACTTTGTAGATTCCTGATGGCGTCTGATCCTGGCAGCAGAGCGGAGGAACAGCCACCAGCGCTGCCTGTCAAACAGCACAGGTAAGACAAAATAATTTGACATCTCATTACAAGTTTGTAATTATTCTACAGATTGTCTTATTGGGTTTTCACTGGGTAAAATCATCTTATAAACTTTCTTAAAAGACCCTAATTAATTGGGATATGTAAATATCCTTTATTCGGTGTCCTGCAGTGCATGCCCTTAAATGTAAAATGCACCACAGAAAACACATAAGAACTAATATTATAGATATAGATACTTTTTGCAGATACAAACTTTCCACTCCTACAGAGGCTCCAGTGTGGGGTCTGACTGTGTCATGCTCAGCCCTGTCGGACTCCAGCGTCAGAACTACGCATTCAACGATGTCTTCCTTGAACCCACTGATTGTCATGCAGCCCAGTGCCCCATACACCAGCGATACGGTGGGTTTGCAAAATGATGAAGTGAGTTCAAGTGAGGGGAAGTAGTCGCATGTACTAAATGCCACTAAAAACAAAAACAAACCTACAGCTATACAGCTCAATGTGATGGAAAAAAGACATAGCACACTGTAACGCGTGGTTCGTTTCTTCTCATTTCGCCTTTCCCGTGAGAACTGAAAACGAGGAAGTAACTGTCTGAAACTTTTGCTTTCAGTAACATGCATGTGATATTAAGATTGGTTACAGTGACACTGTGGATGCAGGCACCCTTTCTAATATAAGAGATGTTGGGTTCCAAACTGTTACATGTTCATTGCTCTTGCTCACTGTTCAAGTCTGACCTAAATCCCTCTCACTGTGTTGCTCAGATCCCTCCCGACACCAGGAGAGATTTTTCTCTGATGGCACCCCGCCGCCTGTTCCAAAGAAGAGGTTAGCTCGTACCCTCTCCCTCCCTGGCATCGATGGGCCTCCACTCTCTCCTCTGTCTCCACTGCAAAGACACCCTCAAAACTTTGACAACCCCCTGTACATGCTGGCACCCATATCAGACACCTGCTGCCACGAGGAGACAGAAGAGTTTAAATCAGCCAGAAGGAGTCCTGTCCCCTTGTTGCCGTTGTCCGAGCTGTCCTTTCACACCCCAGACGAACATCTGCCCTACCTCTTCAGCAGCTTTGACGACCAGAGGGTTGTTTGTCAGGGGATTCAGCATCGCCATCTTCTCTTCCTGAGAAGTATGGCACAGAGCGTGGAGGCCGGTATCCTGCTGCAGGGAGAGGCCACAGAGAGGGACGTCAGCTCATACCAGCCTCAGGATTTCCTGCTGTGCGAGGGCAGCAAGCCTAAGCAGATTGGAGACACAGTTTACTACGGCCTGCGCAGCCCCAAGCTTCCAGGGAAGGTGCTTGGTTTAAGGGTAATGCTACAGCTCTTTTATTCACTCCACACAGTTTACATTATGTTCTATTATGATCATGCATGATGTTAAAATGTCCAAATGTCCTGTTGTTCAGTTGCAGCCACTTTGCACTTGAAATTGCAAAACAAAGTAGTCTGCACATTGCACACAGCAACCAGTAATACAAGCACGATCTTTATCAACGGTGGTAACCGTGACACTGACTTGTGGTGCCAGAAACACTTCCTTTAAAACTGTCATCAGGTGTCACAACAGCGACAGGGATATGATTTTTTTTCATAACTAACACTAAACACTATTGCAATGCAAGGGTTTCCTGATGATGACTTTAGTTTGATGAGCGTCTCTGTTTTCCATCTTTCTGTGCAGGTGCACAAGCAGACTGATGAAGCTTCGTCAGCTCACACCCAACACCAGTCATCGCATGTCAATGTGCAAGATATTATTGCTCATTTCCAGCCAAGCAACACAGTGAAGAATGATTCCAGCATCTTGCAGGCTCAAGATCCCTCTCCTCCTTTAAAGTCAGACTGCACTGCCGCTAAACCAGCAGGCGGAGGCAGCACTGAGAACTCCACAGATTGCATGAACATTAACCTGCCCTCAGTTCAGTCTTTCCTCCAGAAAGGACACCCAGTTAGCGTTGAGAGAGACCTGCCACACGCCACTCTAGAGGACTTTGTTCAGGATAGCTGCTTGCTGCAGAGCACAGATTGTTTGCATTATGACAGACAGGTATGTGTTCTGTTGCTGCAGATATTAATGGGCTCACAACATCTGTACGTCAGTGCCACGGCAGCTGAGTTCAGACCTCGGAAGATCTTTTTAGTGTGGCCCAACGGAGAGAAGAGAGACGGAGAAAACGTGTTAGAACAGGATGCTTCTGAAATGAAGGAGGGCTTCAAGACCAGTAGGCCTAGATTTAAAGAAGAAATGGAGTGGGAAAAGACAAAGAAAGGAACGATCCAGATGTCATGGAGGTCACACGGTTCCCCTCGTGTAGTGTTAACCCCGCTATCATCTGCTCTTTCTGTACCTCACCCCCTCACCTACATCAGATCCCAAATTGGAGCGCTAATTCAATACTGCCTCGACTCACAAGAGAGCCTGACACCTCTGGGCTCAGTTCCAACTCTGCCCAAGTCCTCTTACCGCAGGGGGCTTCTTTATCTGGCCTCTGAGCTCCAGAGTGAGAGCAGCGGGCCACAGATGCCTGACATGGTGGCCATGCTTCAAGTGCTCCTCTGGGGGCCACGTGACCCACTCTTCAATCACAGAGGCTCTACGACCGCCACTGTACACAACTGGCTGACGGTCAAGCGGGCCCTGCTGGTGATGAAGTTGGCAGAGAGAGGGCTAGTCCAGGATCAGTCTGTTCTGGACTGGGAGGACTGTATGTGCCTGCATTACCTGTCATTTGCAGACCCTGAGACAATTGTGAGCGTGACCAGTCAGCTATGGCTCACTCTGAATATGGACTGACATTTAGAGTGAAAAGTTGGGAGTCATGGGAGTTGATGGTTAATTAGTCAACCATCAGTCGCTTTATGTACTGTGGTCAAAAATACACTAAGAATGTGTATGTAGTTTCCATCCTTCAACAATGTTTTCCCTATACTGCTCGTCATAATGCAAACCGATCTAATAAAATGCTCGACTTGTTCAAATGAGTGAATATTTGCTGCTGTAAAATCAGTCATTAAAAGGCCATGAAAACGTATTTTCTCAATCAGCTTCGGTAATTCTCTGAAGAAAAAGAAAAAAGGTGATGTCGCATATTTCCCCTACCAATCAGGATTTAGCAACATTGGAATCAGAAACTGATCAGATGCTGGGTTACCAGACAACTGTTAATATATTTGATTGTTGGAAAATCAAACTTTTTGCTTACTTATAAATAGCTGGAAATGTTTTTAAACAGCTATTTGAATAATTGTGCTACAGTTGTCCTGCTTATCCTCGCTGACTTCATTTAATGAATAAATTTGGAAATAGACAATTATGCCCACTTACACAGCAGATGGACAGGCATGCAGAGGTGTGAAAATAAAGCCAGATCTTAACTTCTCTCAACCTTTTTTACTCCTTTGCACAGCTATTTTTTGGTACAAATTAGGGTAACATTATGAATGCAGCCAGAGGGAGACTATGAGACAGCAGGCTACATGCTCTGGCTTCAGTGTGGTCAGAAAACACATCGTATGGCCTAGTTCCTTCAAAGAATACAGAGATCTTAACAGCATTTGTCTGTGACTTCACAAGACCACAGATGCCACTCTGTAAGGTGAGCAATTTTATTTAGTACAGTTACAACATGCAGATTTCTATCAAGTGAATCAATGCAACAAATGAAAATCATGCACACGTAAAAAAAAAAAAAAAAAACTTCAATATAAACAGGATAATCAAATGATAATTACCATTAAAACATATCTACTTACATGAGTAGGATGAATTTAAATTTATCATAAATATTACACTGTGGAGATGATCTTCACGGTGTTCAGGGAAGGTAAACAGGAAGTCAGCACTATCACATCATGGAAAGTAATACAGGGTATTATGTGGGCGCTTACTTTACATTCCTGGTATATTAACATCTTACCCTAGTGCAAATATTGAAACACAGCACATAGTAGGTACAGGTAAAACAAACAAAAAGCAACCTTTCACAGGACACCTCAACCATACGTAACTTGGATCATATGTTCATTTCCAAAAAATTATAAAGATGTGTGGGTATGGATTAAAATAAGAACAACAAACATTTGTAACTGCTCAGCGTCATTTAATCATCATCAGAGGAGTCTCGCTCGATGCTGTAAGCCATGAAGAAAGCGTCAGGGCGGGTGGGAACAAGGGGATGACCCGGTCTCACAATCTCAAAGCCCAGGAAACTGAATGTCCGCAGCAGGGATGCTGAGGAGAGATAAGATGTGAATAGATGTAAATCTCTAAGACTTGATTCCTCACCATGACACTACTATCCAAAATAAAGCACACGCAAAACTGCTGAGAAGTGGCTTAGAGCTAGTGTACATATATAGTACAGATTTAAGCACGTTGACAAATAATGTAACCCAAAAAAAATTTTTAGGTTGAGAGTCAAAGTTAAGGTGGGGTCAGTTTCCAGTTGGGTCGGTTCCCGGTTTTCCCGGTCCACTGTACGAGCTTAAACCGGTTTGAGTTTATGCTAACTTACTAAACCGGCATTTGTCATTATGGGACGTCCTGACAAATTAAAAAAAGGATCCTACATCAGCAATCTGTGCCGACGGCGCTGAATCCATCTTTGCATTGCATTAGTAATAAGCAATATGACAACGTGACATTATGTTGTCAAAATTACTTTTTCAAACTCACTTGTTACTCGACTCTCCCGTGTGTGTATACCTCACTCTCTGCCTCGAGTGACAATGCACAGATTTGAGTGGCTAAGTAGCGACACATGACATGATTTACAATGCATGCAATTGGTTTGCGAGTTTCCTGGGCCGCTAAACTAGTAAGTCTGGGTCAGATTGGATGGTGCCTGTGTCTGGACCCGGAACGTCTATTAGAGACCTTGGCTTTAGAAGAAAAAATGTTAAGTTAAATGGTTGTTGGGAGAAATAAAAACACGTGTCACTCAGTTGTCCTGATCATGGTTCCGCTACACTCTCATGGGATCATAAGAGCTTAACAAGCCACACCTAGTGGTAGAAACTTGTATTACTGGTCCGGTATTTGGCTTAATATCAAACCGGTCTTTTTACACTAGCCCAAAACAAATCACAGTCACAATAAGAACCATCTGAAACACTGATAATTTATTAACTTATTGAAATATTGTAAGTGTTTCTGTGGAGCCCAGGGAGAGCAGCTACCGTTGGTGTTAAAGCAGCTAATAGGAATAGCTAATAAAAAATAAAAATGGACAATCCACATATGCAGGTGTCTCCTGACTGTACATTTGCAGGTACAAAGTCAGCATCTTCTCTGTCACGATAAAGCTGAATTTCATTGGCCACATTTAACCTGATGTAAATTTCTTTTCAACTCATTGACTACATTTATTAAAGTAAAATTGTCAGTAATTAGTCTTATAGTTAACTCTGACTTTGCCATGCTAGGGGAAAATATATAACTGTGAAACTGTCTAAAATCTATTCTAATTGTTTAGAGCTTCAGTTATATTTGACCTCGCAGTTTGATTATTTCTTTGCCATCATCCAACTCCGTTTCTTGTGTTTGTAATGTTACTTCATGGGGACCTCCTTCATCAGTTTGTAACTGAATGATACAAACTGGATTTACAAATCAAGTGGTACTATTAATCCTACTATCCTTTATGTGAAATTCTAAAAAATGAATGTTGTACACCAGCATTTCTATATCAAGCATTAAGAGTTTATGAAGCCCAGACCAAAAAGTCTCACCTCTATCGTCACGACTCTTGTGAAAACAGATGAACGCGTGATCAACCTGCAGCTGCTCTTCTGCAAATTCCAACAGAAGGGCCAAGCTGTAAAGAAACAACGCAAACAAAAAGGTGTTACTGTATTATAGGGGGGATGTTAATGAATTTCAGAAGAAAATCTTTCATGATGATCTAAGCACATTTCTATGAATCATACATACATCATACAAGTCTGTTTTTACTTTACTGCCATTTGACAAAATTGAATTGATTCATAAACTCAACTTTTGTTTAATTTCATTAATAAAAACAACCCAACTTGCTATGTTTCAAACGAAGACAAAATACTTTTTTTTCAACTGACCTGTCTTTGCTGCCCTCGGGCAAAGCTCCAGGAGGGATTTCAACATAAAGGTTCCCTCCTTTCAGCGCCGCCCTCCAGACACAGTGCTTGCCCTCAGAACGACGGGGCTCAAAGAGCAAGAAACGCACTCTGCCGTTGGCTGGTGGAGGCTCCTCAAGAACAAGCAACTGGGTATCCTAGAGGACAGATAAAAAGTTTGACACAAAAGAAATGCATTCAGTTCACTTGACATTAAGAATAAAGTCAAAATTACAAAATGCAGGTTTAAAAAAACAAAAAACATCCGTGACTACTCAAATTAACTTATTATTGAAAAGGAAATTATGAAGTTAACAGCAGCTGTGCCAGATGGCACGTGTGCCCCTGATCTAAAAACACACTCCTACTAAGGCAAGAGGTCAAATTGCTGTAGGAAAAAAAATGAAAAGGTGGTTTAACTTACAGAATAGAATAGCTTAGCTGAAAGATTGCGATCCCGCTGGTCATTCCCTCGCCCACCTGGGATCTTCAGGGGTGGGAGAGGGGCATCAGGAGCACCACAGAGGCCCCGGACACGGGTTACTGCAACAGCGGGAGCACCTCCTGGGACTGGAGATACTGGACGGCGAAACAAACACACACACAGATGGAGCCATAAGCAGTGTATTCACAGGGGGTTCTTCTACCAAACACAAACCAGACTCCAAAAATAAGCAGCAGGCTTAGCACACACAACACCGTCGAGTGAAACAGTTGCTGCGAGTCCTAACAAAATACAAAACTGGGCGGCACAGTTCAATCAGTAACTGTCCTCATCAGACATTTGTGTGACCTGTTGGCTGAACAGGCAGGAAGCAGTTTGTAACACTACCACATCACTGATGAAAAATTAAATGCGATTAATGTGTCAACTTTATGGTCAATTATTTAATACAGTCACTTGGGACAACTTTTGTTTTCGACTCACAAAGACATTTCACAATACTCATCACCGTCTCCTGAGGAAATATTTATTGTTCATGTAATAGAATGACATTTGTCTTCCTAAAACTAACAGATCCGTGTGCCTTGGTTTCTGTGGGATAACGTTAAGCCTGTCACATGATTCTTAGAGGATGGCTGCCAGAAGAATAGGCTCTGTTTGTCTAACCATTAGCCTACTTTAGTCCTGCACTAACCGCACTGCTCCAGTTCACAACAGACGAGGACAAACACCTGTTTAGCCAGTGAGATCAGCCATTTTAATTCAGAGGCCAGCCAAAGCGCTCTATAGAATTAGCTTGGCTTGCTTGCGCAGGGCTCTGTGTGCGGCGCTGTACACATTTACAGTGCCGAGGGTGAGCCCATTCTCAGAGCGCCCGTCAGGAACACAAGCCATTAACAGCAGCAGTGCAGCCACAACGACGCAGACGCTCTCTTACGCAAATGCCACTGCTGTGCTATATGTGGAGCAGATGTGTGAAAACAAAATGAGAGCCATCGTTACTGCCATAGCTCGGGCCAGCCGAGTCAATATGTAATGCACTACTGCAAGGCATTGAGACTGCAAACTTGCTCAGGTTATTTCTTAATCCAATTATCAGATTATGTAAAACAGCCAGTTAACAGTAGTCCTTGAAACCTCCAAGCCCACAGCAATACACATTCAGGCATCAGGTTTGTCTTGGCAAAGGCAGCTAACTCTGGTCACATGAGTAAAGAGTCTCTTGAGCTCTTCATTGCATAAGAGCACCTTTGCCATGTATGACTATTATGTAATGAACCCCTCATCTCTAGGGGGACATTATAATTTAATATTATTAGGGCAAAGTATTGGTGCTTCATGTGGACATCCAGCTGCTACCTTAAAGTAGACCAAAGGGTTTTAGCTGTGAGGGAATCTGTTAAAAAAAAAAATATGGACACCTACTGGTGTCTAAAAAAAAACACGTTTTAAAGAGAGAAAACAACTGCAATGTAACTCAACATATTTTACACAATCTTCAACCATCTCTACTAGGTGTTGCACAACAGTATCACCAGGGTCAACAGGAAAGTCTGAACATAACGATATATCTATCGATAAAGGACTAGCATCCGTATAACGTAACAATGTGTCATGACAAGACTCCACATTCCCCATACACCCCCCCCCCCCCCCCCCCCCCCCCCCCCCCCCCCCCCCTCCCCCTCTCGCAGTGCAGTGGAAATTTCCTACGAGTCCCTCACAACACTGTTGAGCTACAGGCAAACAAGCCTCGACCAGAAACGTATCAGCACAAGACTTGGGTAAATAAAATACAAACACACTCCTGGGCTAATCTGTCAAAGTTTTTGATTAACATTAAATCCGATATTTCCAGGCATCAACCCCCACTGTGTTCTTATTTCCAGTCAATCACCACATTCAATTTAATGGGAACCAGCAAACAAGCCGGAGTCTAACGTTACTGACTGGCACAATTAATATAATACAAAATCAGATCGAATCGCACAGCAAATGTTACTTTAGGTGTTGATTAAATAGCTCGACCTATTGCCCCATTGTAAAACCTAATTGCTTCATCGGATCCTTTTCGACAAGTTACAGGATGTCAACGCTAGCTGGCACATGAGTCCGAGAACCAAGTGGAAAAAAACAAGCAGTGGAGCTACAGACGACCAATTCAGCAATCACTGCGACGGTTAGCAATAAGCTAGCTTTACATAACGTTGTTTAAATAGCTTTGATGTCCCATGTCTTCTAACAAGACAGAGGTAAAGATTTTATGTGAAATATAATCAAAATATCGCCTTCTTGTTGACACAGATTGTTTTCAATGCAACTGCGAAACAAAAAGTGAAAACATCCATGATGTTACGTTAACGAAATGTTAGCAATAACGTTAGCCGTTAGCTAGCTATTCCCTATAGCCATTCATGAGAAAAATAAGCCACCACACTCCAAATAATCGGGAAATATTGATATTCACACAAGATATTTTGAATAATATATAAGACGCTAGATAAGGGACAGTCAGTGGCCCTGTTAACAGTGCTAACTTTAGCTAGCTAGCGCCTTAGCATTTAGCTAACGCATTTCTGTGGCGTTTCTCATATTAGCTTGTGCGTTAGCTTAGCTCAACAGAACGTCCACAGTGATTTTGTCCATTTGCTGAATACCACTGTAAAGTAAATGTCACACAATCGGGATACAAGTCTGTAATTTAAGGTGATTCAGTAACTTAAATACGTTAAACGAAATGGTTTCAAACCAAATGCGACTGATGCTATTGATTGATGTATTTCGGAAACGTCAACTGAAATAATGCTGTTATGTAACGTTAAACGAGGAACATGGGGTACGGTGCTAGCCACTCCTGGAAATATACCGATCTCTTGGGTAGGCCGCGGTTTTTAAACTTGCCTTAGCTCGCTAAATTAGCTTAACGTTATAACCATTTACAACGACTACACAACAACATACCTTTCACTTTCAGGTTTATTACTGGATTGCTCAATAACAGGCATCTCGGATAAGTTTCTCTCTTTTTCTCTAACAAAACAATGGCTATTCAAAATCGTCTGTAGGTTAGATTTAACCATCCGGCCAGCGTCCGCACCAGCTCCTCGCTCTGTCCGCTCCCCTTCGCCTAATGTTGGGCTGAGAGCTGGCAGGCTGCAGTATTTGTCAGGGGAGTGTCCTGTCCATCATGACGTGCTACTGTGAAAATATGACGCAGTTAATGAGCTCTATTATCATCTTTATTATCTATCTCTATTATTATTTAATTTAATTTAATGATGAGCCTGGGCTATTATACCTTGATGTAGGGCTACAACAAGTAAATGTCCTGTATTGAGAATGTAAACGTAGGTAATTTCAGTTCAATTCAATTCAAAAAACGTTATTGTCTATCACATTATGATTATGAAAATTATTTTAGGTTTGGGGCTTACATAAAGCATAAAAACAATCACCAATGAAAGACTCACATTAAAATTAAATTTCAACACAACCAATTCCATCAATAAATTAGAGCATGCGTGCAGCCGCATTAAAACATAGTGTCAGTCTGTTTGTCCTTGGGAATTAGTGGGAATAAAAGAGTTTTTAAAAATTGTCTTTTGCCAAGAGGTGCTCTGAAGTGGCAGCGCTGATGGGAGTAGCTGAAAGGAGTGATGAAGGGGGTGTGAAGGATTTGAGTTCTGCCAGTGATTTGTGTTGCATGTTTGATGGTTCTTGTGAGTTTTCTTTGTTGCTTTTCTCTGTGAGGAAGTTGTACCATGATGCAATGTTGAATGTGAAAACTGATTCAATAAAATGGCCTGTCTGACATTAAAACCTTTCAACCTTCTCAGGAGGAATATGCGTTGTTGGGCCTTTTTGTAGGCATTTTACTTTTATAGCTGGTGGAGGGGAAGCTAATTTCAAATACATACTGTTGAGTAGATCTTCTATTTAACAATGCGTTGTATTTTATGTTTTCTTATTCTTGTTACCGGTATTCTCAATCTGCAAATACTTTTCAAAGAAATCTTAAAACATACTTCTTTATCTTAGCATTTCCTTAACCCTCTTTTAGCTTGCTTTATCTTAAGGCTCCTTTATGCTGGCATTCATAGTAACCATTGTTTATTGTGTCTTTTCTCTCGTCTCCTACTGTCCTAATGATATTGTTGCTCATGATTTCTATATATATTTTTAATCCTTTATTTTGATTTCTATTTATTGTTATTCCTTTAGTGAACCTTTTAGTTATTTACATACTCATTTATTTGTTGTATTTTTATGCTAAACTGAGTACTTACACTCTTTTTGCTGTTAAGCACTTTGCATTCAAGTACTGGAGGTGCTATATAAATAACATTTATTTTACATCCTTAATTTGCAAACCTGTAACTCTAGCTGCTCTCAAATAAAATGATAAATAATAAAATATAAAATAATTGTAAGTAATGGAGTAGTATAGTAAGTAAGTATAAACTAGCAAAACAATGAAAATACTCACGTACAGTTCAAGTATCTCAGATTTGTACAGTACAGTACATGAGTAAACACACTGGTAATAGGTGTAAAAGAGTAGCTCTGTTTTATTCCTCTTAATAGTAAATTAGTTTCATTATTTGTATCCCAACATATATAGGCCAATACTGGAAGCACTTATAAAGGGACTGCACTTGTATAGCGCCTTTCTAGTCTTCCGACTACTCAGAGTGCTTTACACTACATGTCACATTCACCTCATTCACACATTGTTACACTGATGGTAGAGCACCAATTTGATGGCACATCAGACCTCGTCCACCAATAGCTTCACTGCTTGTAAGTATGAAAAGTATTAGTACACACTGTGAGTCATTTTCCTTTTTTCAACAACTTCCATCTGTGCCTGTCAATCAAGGGAGCAAAGGAGCATGGTGTAGGGTGTGTATAACACTGTCTCTGGTGCCCGCAGAACAGAAATCAACACAACCACATTACTCTTCACGTCTGTGGTGAGACATAACTCAAGGGTCTAATCAGGTAAGTTTTATTTTTTTCTGTGCAGATGTTCATATACAACTTAACTCAGCTTCTTTAAATCATATTTGTCTTTTTCAGCTAGCTGCAGGTGCCTATTTTAAGCTGTGTTATGTTGGTCTATGACATACAGTCTAGCCTGAAAGACATGGCACATAGCAGCACAGGCACATATACTTTGCAAAAAAAACAACAACAATTTTCTGTTGTTTTTATGCACGAAAAAAAAAAATTTCATCTTAACTGACAGCTTAATTTTGGCTCCAACTTTTAACTTAAAACCTCAACCTGCAGGACTTCAGGAACCAGAGTTGGAACATCTGAAAACATCATAAGTAAGAAATATGTCTGCCAGCCGAGTGAGTTCTATGGCAACTAGTACATGCATCTTACTCGTTTGTGTCTCTACATAGTGTCTTATGACCGGATTCTGTCCGTCGAAAATTTAAGTGATGTTCCAAATCCATGGAAGGGGTTCACTATGAACCGATGCTTAGTGCTGGCCCTGGTTGTTCTGCTTGTGAGCTCAGGGGTCACTGAACTGCATGGTGAGTACTGTAATCATGTCACCTTACATACAGAAAGGAAACACGCTTGAAAGTAAATTCCTTGAGTAAGAATGACAAATAAGCTGGATGTCTAAAACAGTAAATTTGATTGGGTTTGTTTCTCCATTATTTCAGTATTATGCCTGTTTCTAACAGTACTTTCTACTTTAGTGTAATATTTTATCATTTTCACTACCACACTCTCTGGCTGATAGTGTATGTGTAATGCTTAACTCTTTCTCCTCTGTTTAAGCCAACGGGCCTTCAGTGTCTTTAAAATTGTTTTGTTTTCTAGAAGCAATGGATTCTTTTGTTGAGGAGTCAGGTTTGAGGTCTTTCTACGGAAGTCTGCAGGATGGTTCAATAACTCAGGTATCGTGTATCTCTGTTTTTCATACTTATTCAGTCATACAAATCAACAGAGGCCATTGTTTACGTCTCTGTGAGCAGTGAGAAGATACTGTTTTCCGAATGGTGAGATTGTTTTATTTGAGCACATTTGCAGGATGTGAATGGACTCATTTGCAGTCCTGCTGCTGCCCTAGTCACTCTTAGGCTAATATCGTGTTGTAGAATCTTTTTCTCATCAAGCTCAAGGAGATTTGGAGAAAGTCTTGTCAAAATATGGACATTAAGAGATAAGTATACATATTTTTGACTGAGAATTTACAAATGCACACTTACTACCCGCTCTATACAAGGATGAGCACTAACGCCACACCCACCCTCATTTCTTTTGTCATTTCACTAGGTTAAGTCAACCAGGGTACTGCACATTTTAATTCACTTACCTTCATGAGCGTGACAGATTTTAGATATGGTTATGCAAGATTAGCGCTAGGCTAATTAGTGCAATGCATTACCAATGCACATTCAGCATTGGTAAAGATATATTTCCCTACATGTGTGCAGAGCTTGTACTTGATCCTATGGACTTGGGGAGGGACATGGAAGCTGGATGCTCAACATGGGGCGGCTGTGGCTCAGGAGGTAGAGCGGGTTGCCCATTAATTGGAAGGTTAATGGCGGTTCAATCCCCGGCTCCTCCAGGCTGCATGTTGAAGTGTCATTGGGCAAGAGACTAAACCCCGAATTGCCCCTGGCGGCTGTTCCGCCACTGTATGAATGTGTCTGAATGTTAGTTTCTGTTTGAGCACTTAGGCTCAGTGTATGAATGTGTGTGTGGATGCAGATGTAGTGTAAAAGCGCTAGAAAGAAATTAGAAAGGCGCTATACGGAGCATTTACATCATTGGGGGCAAGAGTCAGACAGGGACGCTGAAAGATGCCAGGGGTCACAGATATTTGTTGTCTCATTCAGAGCTATTGATGAGCTGTTTTCAGGGGCCCCAAAATTTCTAGCAGTGCCTGATTACCGATTTAGAATCCTAAATACGCTGTAATGTGTGAAAAGATAACAATGCATTACAAGTATGACTCCATTGCACCATATTACTACAATATGTCATATTTTACAAGGTCAAAGGTGATAATAATTATCAATCAATTTTCTTTGAAGGTTTATAGAGTCTTAAATCCACCAAGGTGCTTTCTGGGATCCTGACAGCATTTGTCTCTAGATGACGTCATCACCACCATCTGTCTCTCTGTTGTTCGTCCAAAGTGAACAAAGTCATAAATTAAACTATAAAATAATTTTTTAAAGGATTTCCCTTACGTACAACTAAGCAATACTGAAAAATCACAAAATGTACAATCTAATCCTTGAAGTGACCGTATAATTTATAAAGATATTTTCATCTTTTCTGTATTTATGTGGTTGTGTAATAAGTGGTTTTTGAACCAGACTGTGTTGTTTGTTCCCTGCTGTCTGCCTCCAGATTTCCATATGGGACAGTTTCATGTGGTGGTGGCGATCTGAAGAAGTTGGAGCGATACGAAGAAGAAAAAAGCCTATTGGCAACAAAGCAATCCTGAAACCCAAACCTAAACAATGATTTGTGTGCGGCTGTTTAAAGAAAAGTGAAGAGTCAACAAATGGATGTCATCAACCATCACAGACACACAGTCTTCAATATACTTTGCATTTAATAATATAAAGATACAGAACATTAATCAATTTTTGTTTGTATTGAAAAGAACACAATTTAATTAGTTTGGCAGGACATTCAACATTATGATACATATTTTAAATCACTCCATAAAATCTCCCTTTTAGTATCACTAATTTAGAAATGTCACCACCACATTGTAATATAATCATCATCAACAACTTGGTAGTTTTACAACAGTATTTTCAATGATTATTGGAATTTTAATTAAAACCACAAAAAGTGGTCTTGAATGAATGATAAGAGGTTTGATGATGATAATACTATATTTGGCTTACATGAAGACAAAGACCCACCCTCGAACACAATCGTTTTTGGTTTCAATACATTTGATTATTTGTAAGTGTGAGAAACACTGTGCTGTGTGCATCTACTGCAAATATTGTCTATATATGTGAAAGTATGTAGCATAAAGACACTTCTGTGAATTAATGTGCATTTACTCCCAGTGTATTAATACTGTGTGAATAAATAAATGACAGTATCGTAACATTTAAGTGATATGTTTCTAACTATGGTCAGTGACTGTTAAACCAAAGATGTAAAATATCTTTTGTGTCACAAGTACACTCCAAGAAGAAAACAGCTTTAGCGGCATCCACACTCCTTCGCTACCATATCTGGTTTAATGGAGAGGCTAGTCCCATGTTCATGCCAGTCCACCACCTCCAGGGCTTCATATGCCACAGGCACACAACACGGCGCCCGCTCGTCCACATTCTCACTCTCGATGTGGGAGTTGAGCAGGACGGCATGGTTGTTGGCATTGACCAGGGGGAAAGCACAAGAGCCATGGCAATTATTGATGTTGGCAGAGTTTGGACCCATGAGACGTCTTTCAAGGGACACAGTGAGGCTCCTCAGGCCACATATGTTGCCCCTCACTGGGTTGTTGGGGCCAGCTCTGGTAGCCCGCAGTCCTCTCTGCACCTCATACGTTCGGGCCACTGTCTTCAGGGCCTTCAGCAGAAGAAATGCACGGTACTGGCTGTCTCCTGTTCAATGCAGAAGAGGGAACAGAAGCATCAGTTAAAAAGTGGTAATAAGGGATACCTGATACCAAAGAAATCTAAAGTGGTATACAGTGTTATGATTAAGAGTACAAGAAGACTATTTAGATTTTATAATATTATTAATATTACTTAAAATAATGCATAATTATTTGAAATAGTTAGCTAAATGTAACTTGAAACAGATAAACAATTGAAATAGTTAGCTTATGTTAAAAGTAATACATGATTGAAATTACATAAGGAAGTGGATAAACAGTTAAAATAGCTTAATGTAACTTGAAATAGCTAAAAGCAATGGATAAATAACGGAAATAGTTAGCTAAATGTAGCTAATGGATAAACAGTCAAAATACATGGCTAAAAGTAATGGGTAAACAATTGAAATAGTTAGCTAAAAGTTGCTAATGGTAACTTAAACAGTTGAAATAAGTAGCTAACGTGGTTAAATGGTTAGAACAAACAATGGACAAATGGTTCGTCTTCTGTTGCTCAAAGTGGCAACTTAGTACTTTCAGTGCAAACTTAAACCGGCCAAAGCACTGACAGACCAATTGCATGAAAAAGTGTGTGAGTGTGTGTGTGTGTGTGTGTGTGCCATATATATATATATATATATATATA
>NC_060154.1:21119818-21231825 GCF_021292245.1 Micropterus dolomieu | reverse complement strand
ATATATATATATATATATATACACACACATACACACACATATATACATACATACATATACATACATACATACATACACACATATATACACATACATACACACACACATACACATATACACACACACATACACATATACACACACACACACACACACACACATATATACACACACACAAGTATCTCACAAGTGAGTACACCCCTCACATTTTTGTAAATATTTGATTTACATATTATTATTATATATTTGATATACATATTATTATTATATATTTGATATACATATTATTATAATATTATTATTTTTGTAAATATTTGATTATATCTTTTCATGTGACACCACAGAAGAAATTACACTTTGCTACAATGTAAAGTAGTGAGTGTACAGCTTGTATAACAGTGTAAATTTGCTGTCCCCTCAAAATAACATCACACAGCCATTAATGTCTAAACTGCTGGCAACAAAAGTGAGTACACCCCTAAGTGAAAATTCCCCATTTTCCTTCCCCGGTGTCATGTGACTCGTTAGGGCCTCTGTTCACCAAAGTGTTTTTTACCAGCTGAAAACGCCAGCTGCTGTTCTGAAAACGCCTAGCTGGGAGCACTAGGGAGCGCTTTGGAGGCACAGTGTTTTTTTTCGAGATGCTGTGGTTGCTATTATACATACTATCAGTGAAGGTGATGTGCTGCAACGAGGCTACTTAATTTTACTGAATGTAAAAATGTCACCACAAAGTATGAAGGCCTACTTGCTCTGGCCCTTGCTCAGCATGAAGAGAAGGCTAAAACATGAGAGCAAAGATTGTCTGTAAGTGGGGTTATGAGATTTTACGGGCGAGGAAACACATCATGTCATTCAAGATCAGATGTGCTCGGTGTGGTGTTTGTCCCGCCCCTCCTGCATTGTGATTGGACAGCTGGGTTAAAAGTGACAGTGACGAGCGCAGCTCGCAACTCTCGGTGTCTGGAAAAAACGCTCAGCGCCCAGCACGGAAAAGGCGCCCAGCGTCTCGTCACACTGATGGCATTTTTACCAGGTTGGAAAAATGCGGCGCTACCATTGCAATTAAATGAAAAAAAGGGCCCTTAGTGTTACAAGGTCTCAGGTGTGAATGGGGAGCAGGTGTGTTAAATTTGGTGTTCGCTCTCATACTCCCTCATACTGGTCACTGGAAGTTCAATATGGCACCTCATGGCAAAGAACTCTCTGAGGATCTGAAAAAAGAATGGTTGCTCTACATAAAGATGGCCTAGACTATAAGAAGATTGCCAAGACCCTGAAACTGAGCTGCAGCATGGTGGCAGGTTCCACAGGACAGGTTCTACTTAGAACAGGGCCCGCTATGGTCAACCACAGTTGAGTGCACATGCTCAGCGTCATATCCAGAGGTTGTCTTTGGGAACTAGACATACAAGTGCTGCCAGCTTTGCTGCAGAAGTTGAAGGGGTAGGGGGTCAGACAGTCAGTGCTCAGACCATACGCTGCACACTGAATCAAAGTGGTCTGCATGGCTGTCGTCCCAGAAGAAAGCCTCTTCTAAAGTTGATGCACAAGAAAGCCTGCAAACAGTTTGCTGAAGACAAGCAGACTAAGGACATGGATTACTGAAACCATGTCCTGTGGTCTGATGAGACCAAGATAAACCAGCGGTTTAGACATTAATGGCTGTGTGATGTGATATTTTGAGGGGACAGCAAATTTACACTGTACATTGTAGCAAAGTGTAATTTCTTCAGTGTTGTCACATGAAAAGATATAATCAAATATTTACAAAAATGTGAGGGGTGTACTCACTTTTGTGAGATACAATATTACAGGATCTAAAGTACACCTTCCTTTCTGTGCTCCTTCATCTGTTTTTCCCCTGTCATCCATCTGAACTTTTCCCTTCACGCTAATCTCTTGCACCTCCACCTCTCTTCTCAACACTTCACAGTGGTAATACACAACACTGTGATTCCATCCACAGTCACAACACTTTGGTCTTACTTCCTCTCCACACTTCCTATATTCATGTTTCCACATATTCTTGTCCCTTTGCACTCCTTAGCCACATTTCCGGCAGTTAAAGTGTCTCATTGGCTTTGGTAGAAACTCCCTAAGTCTGTATTTCTTGAATCCAAAGTATAACTCCTTTGGGTGAAGTTTTGTTTCAGACTATCAAAATAGTCTCACTCTTCTTTTCTCTACTCCACTTATTTTTATTTTTTTCTTCATTTTAGCATTCCAATTTCTATACCTTCTCGATCTGCACTTCAGTGTTGCACCCTATGAACACGTTTCCATCTCCAAAAACTCTCACAAACTTCACTTCTCCATCTTGATTTTTGTTAGCTTCAGCAGATCAACTTTCTTTACTCCCTCCTGTCCCTCAAATCTCACCAGTACGTTTAAAATCCATGCCTTTGGGTCCTTCTCCTCACCCTCTCTCCCCTCACTCTCCATTCCACCTGAGTCATTTTTCCTTTCTCCTACAGCTACTTACCTTCATGACTCTACTCCCTCTCACCACCTCTTCCCACTCACTCTTCCTACTCTCATCCTCCTCACTAAACTCCATGCTGTTGCTGTCACCGTCTCGTCTCCCTCCCTGCCATCCTGTCAGTTTGTAAGGAACAGTGTAAGAATACAGGCCATCGGCCTGTATTCCTACAAAACTTTTACCCTAATACCTAATACTACTGCTGACAAGTCCAGACCCACACATCCCACAGCTCATGAGAGCTGAGTTAACGTTACAACTCTCAATAATATTTATGCGGAGCTTGTAGAGCTGGATGATAACACTATATATTTATAAGATCTTTTTAAGCCTTGATGAAATTACCTCAACTTATTTCCCTAATCAAAACAATTAATTAAACTACGCAGTCTTTAATAAATATAAGATTTATGCAGACTTAAATATACTTTCTATCACTGGTTGGTTGAACATTATTATGACAAACTGCACCCCGTGCTGACTTCCACTTTAAGAAAGTCAGGCTTTCGGTCACACAGTCAGGTCAGATCATGAACATTTTCAGACAATGATAATTTATTACATTATATTGTTTATTTAATACATTATATTGTTATATTTAATTTTTTATTGTAATATTTTACAATATTAATTATCAAAATCATTATCATCAGTTTCTGGCCTAATGGTGTTTTTGCATTGCAATTTATTGCAAAGTGAGCTGTTACAAATGACCAACACACATAATCAGACCATGGAGCACATCTGCACTCTCTCTCTCTCTCTCTTCCATAGCAGACCTTCAGTCATGTAGCAGCAGACAGCAGTGTGTGCCAGTAAGCTCAACACCTGGGTCCTAGAACTGGCAAGCCTATATGGAATGCACACGCCTAATGATGTTGATTACACTTGTATGTGATAAGTAAAAATGTCAGCTGTGAGATAGGTACTGTATATTGGCGGCACAGTAGCTCATAGATATTGATGTTGGGGCTGTGAGGGTTTACTCCTGGTGCCCCAGTTTCAGTTATTATTATGGATTAATAAAAGTCTTTAAAATGAATTTGCTCATGTTACCGTCCGGGGGCTCCACAGTAAAACAGATAATCTCCTGTTTCCTGGTTGAGGCTTATTTCTGAGGTGAACCCGCAGGCTGGAGAAGGCACGTGTGTGTGTGTTTGTGTGTGAGACAGAGATCATTTGAAATTTTGAATTAAACCTGAAACAGCTGTAGGTTTGAATCTATTAACAGTTCAAAAGAAGAGAGAGAGGGGTCCCAACTACCGAATAAAAGAGCTTAACAGAAAATCACCAAGAGGCACAAAGTGCTGGAGTGTGATCAGCCACTTAAAATAAGCCGTTACTGCCGAGGTAGCCTACCACTCGAACGAGACACAAAATAGAAATGACTACTTTTATTTTTTAATTTATTATTGTCTTTTTTTTTTAAATTTGAGGTTAAAAAGTCGGAACATTTGTGTTTTGCTCTAGAGTGAGAGCTAAAGTAACATTGGAGTCAATGAGTACAATTGAGGGCCATCTTGGTGCTTTGAGGCAGAAAATTTAAAAATTGTCCTTTTTAATAGTGACATTGTGTGGACACATTTAGATGTGTAAATTATGCTTGACAAGTGAAAATTGTGCGAGCAACGGGGTCATCATTTTGAAAAAAGCCAAACAGCAGAAGAGCATCGGCGGGTGACCTCATCGGTCATGTGACATGCCTCAATATAAACAACGAATGAAAAGAGCATACAACTTAAACCGTGATTATTCAAAAACTGAAAAAGATTTTAAACAGCTGAATAGAAGTTTAATAGTTCAACTTCTATGACTTGTTTAAAATTTAAATGAAGTTGAGGAGTGCAGGTGGCTCAGTGGAGTACCCACCCCATGTGCAAGGCTTAGTCCTTCTTCTAGCTTCGATTCCAGCCAGGGGCCCTTTGCAGCATGTTGTCCCTCATTTCCTTCTTCTCTCTGTCCTTTCCAAACAAAGGCTAAAAAGCCCATAAAACATATTTAAAGAAAAAGTATGAAGCTGAAAGGACTTTATGCTGAGGCAGTAGAAATGAAAAGATGAATAAGTTTGAAGATTTCTCCCATTCACTTCCATTGCTGGATGCTGAAAAAAGCTGAGTGGAAGCACATGGCTTTACCTTCTGAACATTTTGACATTCGAGAGGTGTCTGTAGCTGAAAGTATGCTGAAGTAGAAGTCTACATAAAAAACATATGGAATAAGAATAATTTAGAGTGACTAACACTAATTCACTTCACTAATTAACCTTGTTTACCTTTGAAATACACATATATTTACACATTATTCATGCAAATATGCTAATGCTATTTTATGCACCAAAAGACAAGTATAGAGGAGTATATTACCTGCGGTGGTTTTTAGGCAATCAGATTCCATTTTTATTGACAGGACAAGAATTTAAACGTAAGGGTAAGCGGACAAACAGCGCTACAGAATGATGTTTTTACAGCTCAGTTAGAGGGGTGAAAGAATGTGTCCTCAGCTCCTTCACAGAAAAGTTGGCTGATACAGCATGGCAATCTACAACAGAGCCAGTATTGTTTGGAAGACGGTTTAGTCATGTGCAGCCTGAACGTGACACGAGATTATAGTTGAAAAGCTTGACCATCAACCATAAAATTCAAGTCAATTAAAAATCCCTACAATTGTATTAAACAGTATGACCAGAACAAACACCACCTGACTTGCTTTACTGTCAGTACTACAAGATGAGCAGTGAGGGGGGAAGAGTCCTTCTACTGTTAAAAGTGACACCGAAGGTCATAACAGTCACTATGAATCCCCCACTGTCCCACACAGAGAGACAGCAATGCCGGATCCATAACAAGAGGACACAGTGGGCTGCCACAAACACAGAAGCTGCAGAACGAACAAGAGGCAATCAAATGTTTATCATCTGGATTATTGGCTGGCTTTGGCAGTAAATCAGCAGACCTGGTTATTGCTCGGAGCTTTCAACGCTCACTTCCCCAGCAGGTCTGTGGACACAAGTGTGCATGACTACTGTTGTGTGTTCAATTCTCTGCACCAGGAGTACAAAACTTAATCAAACTCAGAGAAAGCTACAGACACCAGAGTAGCAAGAACAATTGTGAGGGTTACTGTTAAAGGCATATAGTAGAGCACCGTTATTGGCTCTTTGACACAGCAAAATGAATTTCTGTCACACTGTATTGGTTCATGTAGTCTGAAATCAGGTGCCATAACCCTCACAAAATGATTACATTTACTCATTTAGCTGACGATTTTATCCAAAGCGACTTACAATTGCTAAATATCTCAGAGGTCACACGCCTCTGGAACAACAAGTGGCAAGCACCTTATCCACTGCTCCATCACCACCCCCCAAGATGATACTTCAGTTATCACAATGATTATATTTTATATACTGCTACTACATTCACTTCAGCCTTCATTTTACTGATCGTATTTTTAAAATGCGACAATATAAAGGCGGTTTTTACTGTATATAATATAAAGGCCATGCTTCCTTGTACTTTGTCTTTTATGTGCTCGTCATAGGTTTCTGAGCTGCCCACAATTCAGGTGCCAGAAATGTTTTTCTCTCTTAGCCTATCAACCTACATGTATGAGCCCAGTATCAGCGGTTTCTGTGGTTGGATGTAGAGATGGGCAGATTACGTAGAAAAAGTGACCCATTTTACTTTAAATCTATTATGAAATTCCCTCGTCTAATACACATACCGATTACCTCAAATAATTGACTGACCTTTATTTCAACCGTGGCCTACATTCACACATTAAAGCACTGACCCGCACTGTTTGCAGAGGATCTAAATACAAGTAGAGCCCCTCTCTGCATTTCAGCACAGAAATACCAGACAACGTAAATCCTGTCTGACTAGTAAAACCTTTAACACACAGAGGCAAGCTCTCCGTTTCTTTGCCGTGTGTGTAAACATGGTCAGTGTATGCTGCTGTATGTTGAGGAGAGGGAGAGTTGGCAGCTTGCCACAGTGAACTTGCTGACCGGGCTCCCCCCCTCCCCCCTCTCTCCCTTCCAGCTCCCTGAGTAGCGCTGAGGCCAACTTTGGGATGGGAGCCAGTAGCAGCATAGCAAGGCTCAGGCAAAGCTCAGCCTGGCCAACTGGAACACAGTCGCTATGTAGATTTCTGGGATCTTTCACGGTGTGTCAGATTACAGCGAGCCCGTCCCCTCTGTTGTCTTGCAGGAGCATCTTCTGCACACACTGCTATGCCAGGGCCTTTTTAGGATCCAGGTTTCAATGCAAACCACAGACTTGGCAGTAAATAACACATTCATGGGTTAGAAGAGTATGCCCATTAGACACGGTAAACACAAACAGAAAACTATAGACTGCACTAACACCCTGAATGCAAAAGGAATGGTTTAAACTTCTCCATCAATCCTTTGCGATCAAACTGATTCCTGAGTTAGTGAGTAAAGGTCTACCGCTCAGGGGAAACACCGCCAAGTGGGATCCGGATGTTTCTATATATTTTTTTACTTTTTAAACAAAAACAAGGTGTGCCAGCCCTGTGACAAGGCTTTGGAAACTATGTGAAACTGCTGCCATCTACAGGACATCCTCCATTCATTACAGTAATTGTAAAGAAGTATTAGAAAACTTTCTTCACGGTTAATTGGACTTGACAAAGAGAAAGCTCCATCAAGTAAGCAGACAGTTTGTTTTTTTTAAAATTTATAATAGTTTTACGTTATAGCATATCCAGACTTGTCTCCGTACTTCCAAAAACCTGTTTTCGGCCTTAAAAATAGGTGCTCTGTGTACTTTCCGAAAGGAGACTTATGTCAGAACCAAAATGTCAAGACATGATCCCATAAAAATTGTGCTTCTGTCTAATCCAATACTGACTGTATGTTGGATTCATGATGTAACTGTCCAATACAGTTATTCTCCAGAACAATGTACAATTTTAAATAGTTTGTTATAAGAATACACACACACACACGATAAACCAAAAACGTCAGTCTTCTATGCAGCAACTAAATTTCAACTTCATTACAACAATGGACAGCAACAACTGGTTCAGAATTTCACAAATAAGTATTTTAAAGAATTTTATTGAAACAAAGGTCAATTTCAGTCTCAGTCCCTTATGGTTTTCAAAAAGCGTGCTTTGGGTTTTAGCGCCAACATTTCATGACTCTTCTCCAAAGCCCTCTTTGCTTATACAGCAGCATGTACATACTAAGAGAAAAAGAAAATAAACCCTATACAACAGGTCATTTTGGCACAATCAACTCATACAATGGTACTCCTGTGCTGGCATATCATTACTTTCAAACAGTTTGCTCTCCAGCGGAGCAAAATGTGTTGTACTCAATCACAATGGATGTTGACCATAATAGAGGCGCAATACAGTAATCATGTCAGAATGTTCCTAGAAAACAAGATACAGTAAGAATAGTGAAAAGTGTCTTTGTTAAAGGCTGCAGTACAGGACGATGCTGTGGGTGTTAATTCTGGTAACGAGACATTCACCTTTATGTCCCTCAGACATCAGAGTCCCAGACCCAGCCTTAGTCTAGACCCCGCAGCATCGTTGTGATGAGTCTTGGCGCATTTGGCCTTAATGTAGTGACTGCATTAGGAGAGTGATATCATCCGAAACCTGGCATTACACTTAAACATTGAAACACTTGAGCCAATTCATGCAAATCCCATCTGGAGCAAAAGGAGCCTCCTCTGACTTCTCGCAAAAGAACACTGAGAAACTTTCCACTGGATGATAAATTCTTACAAAAGAAATGATCACAGGAAGTAGAGAATACTGCAGCATGTTCCTTTGCCAACATTTGGTAGAGCGTTTTGTTTCATCCCACTCGGTAAGCACTTTGGTATACATGCTGGTCAGAGCCATGTCGAATTGATTACATACTAATTCTGCTGGACTAAGCCTTTGCTTGGATTTTGATATCCTTGGGCAGTCCCTCCCCCCTCCCCAAGTAAAGATACAAAGACTGTTCATAGTAACACATTCATAAAGCATGCACTCTGATGGACAAAGAGAAAAGTCATTTGGACAAAACCTCCAGGTAACAGCAAGATCAGGAGAAAAAGTGCTGATTTTTCATATTCACATAAAAAGGTCGATATAAGAAATGCATTCGCTGACTAAACCCGGCTCACTCGTATGTCAGGTTAAGTTCTTATACAGCATTTCTAATTCGTCTACGGACACGTCGAGTGCATCTGCCTCGATGCTTCTCAGAGAGGAGAGCTAATCCAGGAAATAGATTTCACATCAACCTCTGCAAATATCTGACATCACATTTGAAAAGGCAAAAACTGGTCGCAGGCGAGCCTTCCATCTCCGACAGGCCCCCACCTGGAAGATGATCAAGGATGGCTTCATCTTAACAGTCGTCTCGGTGGACTCGTGGATCGATGAGCAGACAAAACAAAAGATCTTCTTAAAGGACACTGTAAACAATATTTTAACATAACTAAAGGGGACAATTATGACTTAGGTTGATCCAGAGATCTGATATGTCCTAAGTTTTAAATATTTTGAAGATGAGAAGAAAAGACCTGCAGATCTGCATCCTCTGTCTGAATCATCTTACAATTAGAGGATCTTCTCTATGAAGAGTACAACAGGCAATGAGATCTTCAGATAACTTAAAAATTCTATTGCTACAAAAACCACCATTTCCTAAACTGGAAAGACAACCAATTAAGAGCTAAATCTAGTTTTTCATTGATATAATATGATAAATAATAACTACAAGGACCTCTGCCGTAACCGATGAACAAGCACTGCAGTTCACCGTGACTGAGTGAGGAGACTGTTCAATGAGAATTAAAGAGTGACTGGAAACTTTCACACGTCTCCCTCTGTTAAGACATATGCACATGATTTTAGAAAAGAAAAGCCAAGCGCACAGACCTGTGTCTGACTGTGTGCATTTAGATGCATTGTTTTGATTTAATCAACAGTAATATATCTGCATCTCTTTAAAAGAGAGAAAAAAAACAAAAAACAAAGATTGACAATTAGATGGGCAAGGCAGCTTCTGAATAAAATACTGGCTGACATTCAAGATGTGAGGACAGAAAACAAGAGAGACAGCTTTGAAGAACTGATATTGAGGAGTGTAAAACAGACTCATCCCCCCAGTTAAGTGACAAAAATAAATAAAAAGCAAAAACAGAAATAAATTCAACGTCACAGCCATTCGATCAGCAATCTCGGGAAAACTGACGTATCATTCACTTAAACTTCTCTTTACTCAAAAACAAATTTGTTGCATTTGGCATATACTCTGCAGTTTTCATATCAGCATCCCCTTGACTCCAGTTTCAAAAAGCAGGAAAGATTATTTGGATATCTCCAGAGAAAGTGGGAAAATGTCCATCTTTGACTCTTTCAGACCTCTGTGCACAATAAGCGGGGTGGGCTGTTGAGATTTCATTGGATGCATTGTAACTACACAGGCCGACCTGGCCACTCCAGGCACAACCACATCGTCCAAAAAGAAACGGGAAAAAAAAATAGAAGAAGAAAGAGAGAGTAAAAGATTGTGGGTCCTATTAAGTCCTCACTAGAGCCTTTGGCCCCAATGAGGGGAATACTCCCTTCATGGCATCTTTCATGAGAATCCAGAGTTTTCCTTTATCTGCTTGGTTTCCAGAGATAACAGGGAAACAATGTCTAGTAACTACTTTTAAAGTTGCTGTTGATCGTACTCTGCAATAAGTCTCTTTATATGTGCCAGTTTGTTGTGTAGATATTCACAGCGGTTCTTCTCCTGGCTATAGTTTGGATTAGTCTGCAAGAGATATGAGAAAGCAGTCACAATCTGATAATCTACTTGGACACTATGCCATCAAGATCTGTTACAGTGGGACTTAAATGTACCTTTTTTATTTTACGATACTCTTGAAGTATCTGATTGTGGATTGTCTGAAGAGAAGAGACACAAAAAGCATAAGTAGTATGAATACAATGGATATCTTGTATAATGAACCAGTAAAATAAAGCATCACTTTAGTTACTCGAGATATTTTCTGTCCTTCAGGGAACCTACCTTGTACTTGTCTGTGCCGTGTTGGAGCTGTTTGAGCTCATTGTCAAGCACAGTGAACTGCCGAGTGATGCCCTCTATCCGAGCATGCAGACCCCGGTACTCACTGTACTCGGCATTGAAATCGTTTTTATACCTCTGACGCTGCTCTGGAGAGCCGATCACTGTGTACTTCCTGAGAGGGAAATAACAGAAAAGACTTAACGAAAGGTACCAACACAAACCAATGAAATTAATTTCTCTTTTCTTTATCCACAGAAAGTGTAAGACACAACAAATCTAAAACATGAGTATCGAGTGTTCAGATTTGACAAAATTGAAAAGGGGCGGAAATCGGGCACTTGTGCAGGAAATTTAAGTATTATAAAAGAGCTGTGCATCATAGCCACTGCTGCAACAGTTAATCATGTTGGTAGCTGGCCAAATTACAATATCCAGCTTCCTGTTCTTAAAAACACTAGCACACACCTGCCCCTTTTACCTCACATCTCTTCCTCCAGGAGGCAAACCTCTGATTCACTCCAATGAATTTAAGGAGAAATCAAACTATTCTAGCTAGCAGCATGGCTGTGCAACCTACTGAATCCGGAACTTGTTAAATACTCACAATAAATAGTCTGCCACCTCAGGTGATGACGAAGGAATACTGGTACTGTTGCACATCCCATTCAGATCTGAAACAAGATCACACAAATACAAAATGTCATTCATCTGAATAAGATCTTTGCTGCGCTTCTGCATGAAACCTGCCATGGTGCAACTGGAAAGGTGACACCCCAAAAGCTCATTATTTATAATGATAATTAATTATTGTTTACATAATTAGTCTCTTAAACGTGTAATCCTCTAAAGATGCTGTCTGCCAGTTGTATTCACAGGTGTGTATTTGAGGTTATTTAAAGGCATGAAGCTGAACAGCAGGGGTCTCCGTTTAATCAGTGAGTCGCAAACTGGCCACATGATGCGTCACCTACTCAGTGATGACTAACTGGTGTCCATCCGCACATGAAGTTATACTTTTATTCAGAAATCTTATCTGATGTAAGAGCTGTGAAACTGAAGACATTTTGTGCAGGAGAACAAGATGTGTGTGTGCGCGCATGCGTGTGTGTGTATGCGTGTGTGCGCGCGCGTGTGTGTGCTACTCTCACCTGTGCTTTTGTGTGGAATACTGTTGCTTTTGAGGTTTCCTGGGCTCATCTCACAGGCTCTATTAGGCTCAGGCACACGCTCCTCACGATTCTTCCTTTCCTTCTCCTTTTCTCTCACCCTCTCCTTGTCTTTACTCTTCTCCTTGTCTTTATGCTTTTTTGACTTCTTCCTGGACTTGTTGTTGAAGGTTGAAGGACTCTTCTCCCGAGGACCATCCAGGCCTGTGTCCGCAGGCGATGATGTGCCGATGCTGGGCGCGGTGAGCGTCGTTGCCCCCGAGGATAGCGAAGGAGGCTGGCTGAGCCTCTCGGACACCGCCGTTTCCTGAGAGTCACAATCTCTCCCGTTGTGGCTGGAGTCGTTGCTTACGTCCGACAGTGCTTCAAAGGGACGAGGGATGTCCAGCACAGGCAGCTGCTGGGAGCTGGACGTCATGGCGCCGTCCGACACCGAAACCGCCACGGCTGCCTGCGTGCCGCCACCTGCTTCTCCTCTTCCGTTGGAGGAACTGAGATTGCCATTAACTGGGGCTGTTGCAGCCTTGCTGGCGAGGTGAGATATCCTGGGTTTTTTGTTGAGGAGAGGGTCGATGAAGTCAGCAGCAGGACGTTTCTGGCAGAGCAGAACAGTTTTAGTAACATCACCTAAAATAGGGTTCTATATCAATTCAATTCACCTCAGAGTGAGTGAGAGAAAAACTGCAGTCCAGATCAGAGCAAACAAAAAATGCTCTGAGCGTACAGAGGAGGGGATCTAGTATAAGCAGATAGATGCAGAAAGCTACACAAACACAGAAGAAAGAGTACAAAGAAAGCACATTAGAGGATCTGCATTCTCAGTAACATAGAATATCACAATACCAGTGATAACATTACAGAGAGGCCATGTTTGACCCAGCCCACACTAATGTCTTTGGGAGTCGCTGACATGCTAACATGTCCCACCCTTCTATATGCTAGTGTGAAAGGAAAACTTTTGCTAGCGGGGACCCAAGTTATTTTCAGGTTTAGCCATCTTTGTGTGGACATGGTCTCGCTGTGGTTCCCTCTTTTTATACCAGTGAATCTAAAGAAGAGCCTGGGGTACTGTTTGCTTGTGCGTTTGTGTGCTGTGTTTACTGAGGGAGGGAGGGGAAAGGAAGAGGCATTCAGTAGGTGTCTGAGGCGAGAAGAACCTGAGAGGAAGGAGCTATTAATATAACAGAGCAGCTCCTCCTCCCTCTACCTAATGGAAGTGTGAACAATGGGTAAACTCGGGAGTCTGGACTGACCTAAAAAGGGAGCAGCAGGACAAGGAATATGAAAAAAAATTTTTTTATTAGCAATGAAAAAAGGAGAACAGAGAGCTTTAGTACGCATGCAAACAATACATCGGTGGTCGGCAATAGGTGGTCCACAGGCCAAAGCTGACCCGCCAGCAATAATAATGGCCAGATTACTTTAATATCGGCAATAAAAACTAATTATAGCGGCTGGTGCTGAAACAGATCTCAGTCATGACAGCAAAAGTTACTCACATAATCACTTCCTCTTAAGTGGTTGTGCCTACAAAATAAAAGTCCAAGAACATCTTTGCAGCAGTACTTTATGTCGTGTTTAACTGAGAGCTTTTACTTTTCTGTTCTGAAGGAAATTCAAAAGAGTCTCTGGCTTAACACACCTCTGAAAAAGCCGTCAGAAAACGTGAGATCAGATTCCCCTGAGTGAGAAACGCAGGAATTTCCTCTGCCTGGAGATACTGGGGAAATGAAAATAAGCGTCCATAGGCTGATGTGGACCAATGGCCGGCAGGGACACACTCCTGCACATGCTTAATTGTGAACATGTAAAATCTATCTCTTCATAATCAATTTGTTGAAAAGGGAGGAAAATAATACAAGTAGCAAGTGGGGATTGAACACACAACCTTTCAAACAACAGTCCTGTGCTCTACTGACTGAGCTAAACAGGTACACAGTATTTGAAAGACCATAAATGATAAATTGACTATGTTCTGGCCTGCCATCTAATGACTTGAAAAAAATTTGGCCCGATGACATGCTTATTTGCTGACCCCTGCAATGTTTGTTTGCTTGAAAGAGCCCATAAAAACCATTAGAAAGTAATACTGGTCAGCTGGAACCAGTTCAGAAAACATGTGCACTTCACTGACGAGAGGAAACACAAATCAGTTTGGAATTTAGAAAAAAATAAAAAATAAAATAAAACCTTCATGGGCAATACCAGAAACCACCAGACTATAGGGACAACCCAGTTAGCAGGCTGTTTGGTGAACTGGTGGAAATGCAGGAAAAAAAATAATCCAATACACATGTTTGGTGAAAATTTGATTCCCACAATTCCCCTACCATCTCTACTGCATCAGCAGAAAGCAAACAAGCTCTGGTTAAAGATTAGCTATACAGAGTGTATTTAAACTCTACTGAAGTAACATCGAGCAGTTTGAAAGTCTCAAAATTAATCATAATTACAGCTTAGAAATTAATAAAATGAAGAAATACACTCTCTGGCTACTTTATTATTAGGTACACCTGTTCATTCGCTTGTTAACACAAACAGCTAATCTGCCAATCACATGGCAGCGACTCAATGCATTTAGGCATGTAGACATGGTCAAGACAACTTGCTGAAGTGCAAACAGAGCATCAGAATGGGCAAGAAAGGGGATTTAAGTGACTTTGAACATGGAATGGTTGTTGGTACCAGACGGGCTGGTCTGAGTATTTCAGAAACTGCTGATCTACTGGGATTTTCACTCACAACCATCTCTAGGGTTTACAGAGAATGGTCCGAAAAAGAGAAGATATCCAGTGAGAGGCCAATCCAATAGAGCACCTTTGGGATGTGGTGGAGCGGGAGAGTCGCATCATGGATGTGCAACAGAAATCTGGAGCAACTGCGTGATGCTATCATGTCAATACGGACCAAAGTCTCTGAGGAATGTTTCCGACACCTTGTTGAAAGTATGCCACAAAAAATTAAGGCAGTTCTGAAGGCAATAGGGGGTCCAACCCGGTACTAGCAAGGTGTACCTAATAAAAGTGGCTGGTGAGTATAGCTTCACTGTTGAAACCAAAAGATAAAAACCAGGCACTCCCACAGGGTTATTTTATTTTCAAAAGACCGAAACAGACTTGAAAAATTTGTCGTTACATTTTTACAATTCTGAAATATCATGAGAATATCATCCCTCACAAGCCTCAGGGGAAGAGGAGTTACACTATAGATGGGAAATTGAGAGCAGAGTGGCAGCTTCGGGAGGGAGAAGTGTGTGGGAGTCGGAGACCTGTAAAAGATGGAACAGGGAGCTCACCTGAGATGGTGAGCTGCTGGCCAGCTCTTTGGGCGGGCTCTCCAGAGGCGGTGCAGAGCTGTTCTGGGCCTGGCCCTGTTTCCTAAAAGAGTGAACACATGCACAAGAAAAGCTTGATATAATTTTTCTGCAGAATTTAAACTGTATACCAGCAATCCAGGAACACCACTTTATCTACGCCTGTAGACTACTACCTGTTGAGGTGACGCAGCATTTCCATTGGCACTAACGTTACACAGTTAGAGGCTTCAACTAGATTGGTTTGACCAGACATTTGGGTAAAACACATCACAAGATAAGCCATTATAGAATTTGCTACAGAAATGTATTTGCAGCAATTTCTGCCCTCAATATAAACCAAAAGCACAAACTATATAGCTGCTTCAGTGACAAGCTTAACTCTAGAGATGTATGAGGACATGAAAAACCAAGTTACAACAGTTGCTTTGTGAAACGGAGTGGGTAGCTATGACAACAGAGCACAGGAGGACCTACTTGACAAGCAGCATTTCCTCATAAACCCCCCCCCCCCCACACACACACCTTATTTCGAAGGCAATCCTAAAATGTTTCATCAGTCATTATCCGTTTACCAGTCTTAAATTTTATTTGTAGATATTTCAAGGTGCCATAGAATTGAAAAACTGTATTTACCTTGACATAGTTGAAAGCTAAGATGGGACATTCAGACCAAGGGGTCACCTCCGGATCTGAAAAGTGAGGCGAATGCGAAGTCCCACAAACCTGCATTCTATCTAACGGCCAGCAGGGGAGACTCCTCCTTGATGCAAAAACAAGTCTGGTTCCATTAGAAATAATAGCAAAATGACCCAACTTCCCACTTGATTTATTACCTCAGCAAACACTTTCATAATTAGTTTATGGTCTCAATCATCAGTTTCAAGTCTTCTTCAATACAGCATAATGATCATTTAATAAATTATGGTCCTATTTAGAGGAAAATAGACGATAAAGCAGTGTATACTTTCGGGCGGGACTACCTTGTGATTGACAAGTCGCTACCATGCCAACCTATCAATCAGGCTAGAGTGTTTGTATTTATGTTGTATTCATATTTGTTTTTATTTTGTTTTAAGCCTGTTAACGTGAATGACAGATGCACCCTGCTAACCAAGCAAGCTAGTTCAAACAGAGTGTAAAAAGAGTTGAATAATGTGTCTGTAATAATGTTTCAAGCATCAACCTGAAAATGAGTATTCCACAGCACTTTTAACACAATCTTGCTGTCTTTTCGTTTTTACAGAAGCACAAGTATGATCTCAAGTTTATTTAATGTTTGAACAATTTTGGCAGCTAGTTCAAGACATGTGAGAAAGTGGCATGACACTCTACAGTGAGAAAGCGAGCAAGAAAGAATATTGTACTGCAGCTCACTTTGTGGATGGTATTGTTTGGAAGGTTCATCAGACAATATGCACAATACAAAGTTGACTACACGGTAATAAAATGGGAACAGGGACACGACTATCCCTGACCACCTCCACAAGAGGCTTGAGTAACTGTGCAACATTCACACCTGTATTACATCAGCTAAGCACCATCTCAGTGCCAGGTGTGAACAGAGACTGGGTATGAGGCACTAAACTCTGGCCTCATTATCGACCAGATGGATCTGTCGCACAGCAGAAGTGTCAAAACAAAAGTGCTGTGCCAATATACAGCTATCCAACCAAGATAAACAGCGTTAACCACCTCAGCCAAGTCTAAGTTAATCCTAAGCACGACAACTAACCCATTGATCCAGTCTTGTTTTAAAACACAACCTATTCACAAGCAGTTAAAGAGTTCATGATTAAAAAGTAAATTCCAGTATGCTTGCATGAACACACAGTCCTAGCTCTGGTTTAATGATGCCAAAAAAGATGCCACAGCTGATGACATCATCAAATTGGGCAGTTGGGTACATAGAGTCTTGTCAAGACCCCACCCTAGTTCAATCAGGGTGTGTGGGTGTGTCTGTGCTGGGGACAGTCAGATGCACAGGCAGGTTCTACGAGTGAGACAGCAGGCGGACCGATTATGTCTGAACCTTGGACCGCTGCCACCTCACACATGGATCAGCATGTGCTGGAACAGTGTTGCATCATGTGCGTTCCAGTCATGTTGCTGTGCTCCCCCTGCGTGACTGACTGCATCAGCTAAAAACTCTGGAGGAGCTGGGGTGGGGGGGAGGTGGTATTAGGTGGGAGGCTACGGTTGTTATCCAGCTGATAAACTCACAAACAGAGCTCAAGGTACATTAAACAGAGAGAGACACAAATAGGGTGCAAGTATGTGTGCATTATGCATGCCTTTACATACAAAATACAAGGATGTACACACACACACACACACACACACACACACACACACGTCATTCAGTGTTAACACTAGCTGCCTTTAGAGTTGCACCAGAGGTAAAACACAGCTTATCATGAATAGGAGCTATTCTTGAGTCCACTATGTAAACACACACACCCCCCCGAACATTGCTGCCTGGTCTATATATAGCTAGCTGGGAGCTCGCTTTTCCTTAGTGTCCCAGATCCTGAGAAACCAGATTTTTCCACTGGGAACAAGGTCAGCGGCTGATGCTGTCAACAAATACAACACTAAGTTTAAATTCAGTGGAGCGCACACGAAATCTTCCCGGGGACACACCTGCCATTCTAACAAATACAAAAGGTGGATTTGGAAGTCTTGCACATCCAAACTTAGGTATTACATAATTCTGTGCATAAAAACCAAACCAAGACAGTCTTACTTATCCTAATCATATTTAAAAAGGGGTCATTCCTTGTCAATGTCATTCCTTTATAGGAAGGATGTTTCTCTACAATGCTTGGCAACTCCACAATTCTTACATACCACAGCAATCATCCCGTTGCCTCACTCTCGTCAGAGTCAACACAAAAGACAAAACAAGGTGCTTTGCAGTGTCTCAAATCCAAACTACACAACAGCCTGAAATGAAATCCACTGCTACAGTATCAGCTGTTTGTTTCTCAGAATCTAAGTGACCTCAGGCTGCCGGTATAATAGGTGACCTGTAAGACCTATTCACAAACATTACATAATAAACTCCCATAACACTGACATCAGTGTTATATAAAAAAAATAAAAGAGGAGGAAAAAAAAATGACCATTGAGAGAACAGTAGACTGGTATAAGCAAGACAACAAAATATACACATTACACCCATGTGTAAATATACATGCACTTCACTGCAAAATATGTCACTGAACATTAGGAATGAAGATTGTTAATTTTAACTTATTGAGATCGTTAATTTTTTTTCTTATTGAGACTGCTTAACGATCCGACTCTTTATGGATACTACTATCGATACTTTACTACTATTTACTGAGGGTTATTTGAGTGGGTATATATTGAGATGACATACTTGCGATAAATAAACATATATTGAAGTGTGCATATTAACTGTCTGGTTGTTTTTAATTTAATATTTTAAATACAGCTAAATGTTGTTTCTAGAGCAGCAACATTAATGTTTACAACAGCAAACTCTTTAACTTTATTACTGACATCACAAGTAGCGAGTGGCGTTAAGAATGAATAACATCAGTCTGTATCAGTCCCTCGTCCTCTCTCGCTGGCTGCAGGTAACATAAACCAGGTAGAAGGAGGCCCGGCTGGTGTGTGTCAGCCAGCAGCTGAGTTTTTAAGACTACAGACCAGTCTGTGCTCCAGACAGACAGCTTTCTATTTAGCTTGTTTTTAACATTTGGCTAATGCCAAGCTAACGTTAGCTGTGCTTGTATAAAAACATACAGGATGAGATACTGAAGACAGAGATGATTAAATTAACCATTTCTACATGTTTAACGTTACCTTACAGACAGGTGTATTGATAAAAGTATTGTCTTTTTACTTGCGAAGGTTTTATTGTCTGTACTTACAGTAACGAGCGTAGCTGTCATCAATTAACGTTATAGTAGTTTGGAGCCAACTTCACCCTCACCGTATTCCACCACGACGGCGCAGCCTCTCTCTCTGCGGTGTGTTGTGTGTGTAGGAGCCGACAGAGCAGGCACAGACTGCAGCCTGATGATTTTCTTATCCATTGCATTTCAAATTAAATCACATTTGACGCTCAAGACATAACTTTACATCATAGCCCGCAAATATCGGAAGCAGTATCGATAAACTCGAACCTTATTGTCTATGAAGATTCTCAGTCATCCAGGTCATAGTTATCCAACGAAGGTTAAAATCAAGGGCAACTGGACTTGGTTGAAGATACTGGAACCAAGTCCAGTTGCCCTTGACTTTAACCTTCGTTGGATCGAACCTTATTGATTTTCGGGTTTTGAGAAGTTTTGGAACCAGGTCCTTTTGGAACAGGGTCTCGATCCCCATCCCTACTGAACATATATCCATGTTTTTAAAATAACAGTTCAGCTGCTCTGAATTTATGTCTGATGACAATCACCATCAGTATAGGTTAACTTTGGAGAAGTGAGAGTAATCCACATCTGACATACCTAAACAGGATTCTCTTGAGAAGCTGCTGGTCTCCTTCTGTGTAGCCTGGCCAGTCCTTCTGAATTTCCTTATACAAAAAGTCCTTCAATGTGAAGATGTTTTCTCTCCCGTTCAGGTTCGCCACCTACGAAATGACAAAGGCATGGGTGAGTTTACTTTCCTCTGTATTTGAGGATAATCAGAAGGGACAGCTTCACTGTGAGGTCTAAGCGAGTGACACAAGGTGAAAATACTGAGGGAATGAATGTCGGTGTAACCTGTTGCAGGTGGCTATCCAGGGAGTCCTTGTCTAACGGCAAGAGGCCATCTTTCTGCAACCTCAGGATCAGCTCAGGCTTCTTGTAAGGCTTGAGGGCCAACAGGTGTATGAGACGCTCTCGGAGCGGCCTGTGCTGAGCTGTGCCCTTCTTTAGCGTGCTGCTAGATATGATGACAGGCCGAGATGTCCTCCGTAACGGGGCAACGTCTGAGAGGCCAGGTGCCGGTTTCCGGATCTGAACCTTCTTACCTAAAAAAGGTATGGAGGAGTTACAGAAGTGAAGGAAGAGTTTGCAAGGGCAGATTTCTAAATAAACAAGTTACCAATGTAATCACAGTATTTTCTTTCAAACAACAAAAGTAATTTTCTATTCCATATCTACAATTGTATTTATTTTAACTATTTTTGTAGGTTGCACTTCTAGAGTTGTAATCATCATCATCATGTAATTATTCTAAAGAAAAAACAAATTTGTCGTTGATTTTCAGTACAGTTCTTATGCAATCTCAGAAAGAAATATTTATTTCTGTCAACATCTTTTAACTCAGTGAGTGCTAATGGCGGACAGACTCACAATAGATGTATCGCGCGCTGATCTTTATGCCTTCCACCTCCACCCTGAACTCAAACCTTCCATTACAAATGTCAGCTATTACCATCTTCTCCAACAGAGACTTTTTTCCCCAGGTGATTCAGATTCAGATGAATGTTGTGCTACCTCCTACTGAGACCTGAGACACTCTTCGGCTCCACAGCACACATGGACTAAACACTTTTTGACTCACTGCTAACTGTGAATAGGCTTACCCTGGATTTATTTCTTTGCGGACAATGAGGCAGGGCTGGTGTGGTGCTCTACTTCAACTGTAGCTCAATGTGTTTTATAGTGCAGGTCAGAGACCAAAACAAGAAGTCAGAAAGCCCGGGGGCATTTCTGCCTCTGTGTGTTTAAATTACATTCATAGGGTTAAGGAGATAGAGGATCAGCATGCATGTGGCACATTATATGTTTGAGCACCACTGAGGAAACAACAATCATCAAATTTAGTAAGGTCCTGGTTTACAGATGAGGCAAGCTGGCCCTGTGCCATTCAACCCCAGACCCAAATAACCTGTCTGGTGCAATGTGAACCCATTCACCAGTATAGAAACACAGAATCCATTTGGATGTTTGCAGGGTACAGAAACTCTTCACGCCTGTTAACACCTTTAGGCTGTTTCAACGGAAATCTCTTTTCCATCCACCAAAAGCTGAGTCATTATAAAAAAACATCTAATAGTTATTATAGAAAAAGTCTAACTGACCGGTGCATGTTTGGTGGTCTGCATGTGTCTGTACCATGTCTCCTCACCTACATATCTTCCCCCAGGCTTGATGACAATGGCACTCCTACTGCGAGTCTCCTCCTCAACCTGGGCCATACTTTCCCTGGCCTTCTGGTAGGAGTCGTCAGTGGCACATACTGTAATCTTGTCTTGGATTCCACCCAAACAATCCAGCTGAATGCTCCCTTCACTGCCAAGACAAAGAGGAAGACGGTGAGAGAGGAAGACCGGGACAGAGAGGGAGTAAGGGGGAGAGACAGGCAGGGAATAAACCAATATCATGTTATATTTTAGGGGGTGCTGCTTTAAAATACTGAAGATAAAATCGGCCACTGCGAGTTAAATCTCTGCATTACATTTAAATCTCTCACTATTCGCAATAACCCATCCCTTCAGTGTGCATTCCTGCCCAGCTGAGATCCATTAAACACCCTGAGGGCGCAACTATTATTTTTTCAATTTCCATCCAACTGTGGGTTCCCACAGTACGACTCACTACCGCATCAAATCCCATTCTTTCCTGACTTTCCATCTCTCTTTGATTCCCCTCCACTTTGATGAGGATTTGGCAGAAAATGAGATGGTGCTGGCGCAGTCAGTGGAAGCTGAGCTCTGTCATTTGGGTTTTAGATTGGAACCCGAGGGGTGATTAGGATCCAGTCAGAGATGCAGATGAACTCCACCTGACCCACTTGTTAAAAATATTTTCAGAATAATGGGGTCACAAATTCAGAGAAGCAGAAGAATATTGTTGTTCCCTAGCTTTTTTTTCCTACTTCCTTCTCCTTTCCCGTGTGTTAGCAAAGCGATGTTGTGCAGAATGAGTTTAAATGGGTTTGAAGCATAGACGGAGATGGGCCCACATCATGAGCAGGTCTTGTGTCATTATAGAAATTGCTGCAAGAGCCAGTGTTATAAATATTAAAGTTAAAATGTATTTTTACATCTCCAAAGCCTATATCAAAAACTAAAATGTATATGCACTGTTTCTATAACAACTTCTTTATTATCTTGCAACTGTGCGCAAATATATTCTACATTTGAAGAATAATGGGCGAAAGGTCAGTTTTGATTTAATGCTGTGTGTCCCTTACCCCATTCATTTTCAATAAAACAAGTGTAAAAAAGTGATACAGGCAAAGTGCATCATTTACCAGTGCAACGCCAATAAACCTCAGGGTTACATCTATAAATCTAATAGCTCCTACTTGGAGCCAAAGTCCCAATTATGTTCACCATGGGTATATGTTAAACATCTTAAATCAAAAGGTCCTCCTGACCATGTTAAACAAACAGATCGCTTGGAAACACTCGTAAGGCAACTCTGTCGAAAGATGGTTTATTATTGACAAGTGCTCAAAGACAGTAAGGTAATTTGAATGCTCAACCACAGGCATACATTTGACATTACAGTTTTTTTGTGTTTCTGACAAAAGGAGAATAAAGATGAGAAGAGTGAAAGTGAGTGAGAGTCAGTGGTTGCTTTTTACCTTGTGATGTACTGCTGGATGCAGTCAAAGCTGCCCTGGGGGTTATCTCTGCCCACATTTGACAGGTAGAAAGTAAACGTTTGCAGTTCACTGGAATTTTCTGACCGTGGTATTGAAATTTTCTGTTGAAGAAAAAAAGAAAAACATGAACTGTGAAATAAACATGATAACCCTGTTCTAAATTATTTGGTGTACGAACAAGGACTCCGAGGCTGCACTGATATCCACCAAACGCAGACAAATACAGTTCAACATCTTACACAGAACATATTACACTCCTTATAGACTAAACAAGCTTAATGGTGGGATCTCGGTCATGTGTCAGATGTTGAATGTCTACTGGGACTCTTCTTCACATGCTCATGAGTTTGTTGGAATTATGTTATCACAATCATTTTCTGGTAACGAAGCGCTGCCAGCTTATAAATTAACTTTTGCAAGTCAGACAATGTGCGGGAGTTTCTTCGCAGCAATCACAACAATTTCTGAAATCTCAATCTTACACTGACTTTGATCTTAAAAGTTCATATACTGGGTGAAGTCAGCTCACTTAAAATGATTCATCATGGGAAGCATTGTATCCTGCTTACAAGCACAGCAGCGCAAAAAATGTGGAAAATGGAAATAATGGAAAAAATTCGTTTCATTTCAGTGCGGAAACGATCAACTTCTTTTTATAACACTCCTGAGAAAATACTGTATTGTGTCAGGAAACAGCTACGAACTTTGTATCTGGCCCCCTTTTCCTGATATCCCCTCACTGTTAGACCATAATGACATACTTCTATATTTAGGTTTATTATTATTTTTGGATTTTATCACTTAGATACTTTTCAAACAAGCACTAAAAATGGATTACAAACTGCACTCCTCACCCTATTTGTAGACTTAAATTCTCGTTTTTCCTTTTACTATAAATGAAGTGGTGTATACATTGAAAACCTGGCCCTGACTAGGCAAAACTGTGAAAAAGCCCCAGGCATTTTCTTCCAGCTTGTTTCTACTAGGCTAATCTATGCACTGCACTGAGTGTTCCTAACTGTGTTTCCAACGTGTGATTGGAGGAACCACAGGTAAATTACTAACAACTATGGTTGGTATTTCTGCAGTCTCTGGCCTTCGACACAGTTATGCACACGCTATTCCACCCACAAAATGACCTTCTCCCACACTACAGGTGTTACTTTTAGAAGACTACAGAGGAAGTGGAGTTAACCACTATGAACTAGTGCTCCTAACCTCTGCTAACATCTAATCACCAGCAAGCTGCTGGACACTTGCAGGAAATATTCTGATATATAAAAACATCTCACTGGATGAAAATGGTGAAAACATTTTAATACAGTGCAGAGAAGTCTGTAATCCTGAGACTGAAATGTGAAAGAGAGGGGAGAGAGAAACCACTGGGTGACCAACTTGCCACTTGACTCTACCAGATTCCACCTAAAAATAATTATTAACACCCTATCATTTGGTTGTAATGTGAAATAATTTGACAACTACAGTTCAAGTAGTTTAAGACTACTGCTGACCCCTGCTCAGCTCGGTTTTTCCTCAGCATGAATTCAAGTGGTGACACAGCCAAGGACTGTGCACTAAGCCAGGGTAACAAAAGATAGCTGAAATTACCTATTAGATGGTTTTGAATCCTCCAATACATGCCCTCTTGACTAGTGAGGGGCTCATTGCCAATGACTAAATCAGAGGCTGAGCCTGTGACTCACTGGCTTCTTCATCAGTGCTGGGGCTGATATTCAGTCAGACTGTAGGTAGCTCAGCTCACCAAAAGGTCTCAACATGTGTGAAGGCTGTTGGTGGCCAACTATTTATTTACAGTGTCCTTTAGCTGCCCTCCTAGAAGACCTGTGCTTTTAGTCATTAATAATGTTCCACTCCAGTATAACAACATACACCGCCTCTGCTGAAGTCTACCATATAGAGATAAATCAGTAACTGATAATTTGAAAATACAATCTATAGCGTAGTTTTGCTTTTTATTATCGTCATTATTATCACAATTACTAACAATTAAAACAGTAAGACCCTCCTACACCACAATGTCATGGACTGGTCTCTACAGTTTGCTGGTAGACATTTATCATGGTAGGAGGTGGAGACATGTTTGGCAGCAGAGGCAGAAAGACAAAAAACAAAAACTTGAACTTTATCCCCATCACACAGTTCGGTCTGAGACCATTGTGATGAGGTGACCTGCCTCCAGGTAACAACACACGTTACTTTATAAAAACATTAACATTATCTGAATTATCCTGCTGTTTAATTTCACTGCTGCTCTAAGCTTGTTTCTTCCCGAACAGGAACTGAGCAGCATTCTTTGCTAAGTCCTACATTATGTTTGAAGCTGCGTGTAAGCTATGGACGTCAAACAGCAAAATAGTTCTTGATAGCCCAGTCGTGAAGCCGTTTCCACACATATTCACTTGAATAACTGCTTTCAATTTAGTGTTTGTTGTATGAGGGTGTTAGAGGCCATGTCCAGTCTCGGGAACATTAAACATGATGAGGCAAGTTTGATTACATGAAATATAGCCTATGCTTGTGGGAAGGCGATCGACAGTGATACAAGCTGCTGTGTTGTTGAAAAGCATCTAAATTTACAGCTGGTACAATTACTAGACACTCGTGTTCTTGCAGAAACACAAAAAAGGACACAGGTTGAGTGTGTGCATCCAGAGATGATCCAGAGGAACTGACTGAAAGACAAGCCTAAGCCACAGTCTATTTGAGCACTTGGAGTTGCTGACAAGCTAGGTCATGTGCAGATAAAGGTATGCTTGGCTTGATTTGGATGTGATGCGTAATTTGTATGTGTTCAATTTTGATGCTTGAAACGTTTGTTTTATGTTCTCTCTCTCTCACACACACACACACACACACAGTAACTTCAAGCTAACACATTTGTAAACCAAAGTACTTTCTCCTCTTAAGGAAAACAAACATGTTAAATTCAGTTTAACTTGCAAGTTAAAAACCTTGCATGCAACAGGACCTGTTTATTAAAGCTTTGAGAGCTTAAGCTCTGCAGTTGCCAGAAAACCTAGACAAAACAGAGCGGGGGGGGGGGGGGGAATTCAGAAGAGCACACATTAAGAGCATGGAGAGATCACTTATAACACAGGCTGAAGGGCAGGGACTGACAATGAAACACACCCTCTCTACCAGTAATAATCCCCTTTATACAACGTTTTCTAAGGGTAGATTTTAAATAGGCTGTCCAACCAACTACTCCTTGTTCTGCTGCTAGCCTCATCTTCTCATTCTGCATGGCATCTAGTTTGAACTAACATTGTCTGTCTGTGGTCTTTGGCTTGAGGAAGATAGAAAAGTTGAGACAAAAAGTAAGAAGAAAACTAAATTGAACAGGTGACACTGCTGGTTTTCTAGGCTGAAAAGCCGTTCAGAAAGCTCTCTGTCCGACTGACTGTCAGTTAAACATGCAAAATTGCCAAACAGCAGTGGATATGGGTGGACTAGTGTCAATGGTGGCAGATGCATCAAATTCTGCAATCGACATTTAGCCACGTATACTCAATGATCGCCCAACGACCAAGTCACACAACAAACAGCAATTCAGAGAGACAGACGGGGAGGGTGGAATGTAAGACAGAACAACAAGTATAGATCTTCTCCATATATTCAGTTACACAGGTCAGAATCAGCCATACTCAAAAATACGCACACAATGACACGTGAATAAAAAGTGAAGGAAACCAGAGGGTGAATACAGGCTTCACCAACCATGTTGAGGTTTTTCCTGTATAAACATGTTTTATGCAACCCATGTGCGTTTTCTCACCCCAACCTGTCTTAAAAATACCTGCCGTTCTTTTCTTGTCATTTTATTTTTCTAAAAAAAAAATACATTAAAAAAAATGTGCAAGAAATCTGGTATGTGTGCGCGCACTTTGTCAGAGCTCAGGGAGAGCTGTACAAGATGAATGAATATGACTGAATGAATATGGGATCTCATCGTGACAGCCAGGCCATCTGCTATGCAATTAAGCCGCTTTCACACTTCTGACTAGCATTTTGATCTTAACAGTAACAGATTTTCCTCCACGGAGACCCTGCTGCATCAGTAAAAAAACATGCCTTACTTATTTTTCTATTTCAGCAGCCGAAAAACATCAGATAATAAACATGAAGTCTCACGTCTGACTTGTGCAATCAAACATGATATATGCATGTATACATATGCACATGGTTTCGACACATTTCAATGTCTGCTGAAAAGAAGGAGATTTACAGATACAACTGACACTTTCACTTGATAAACTTATTATTATCAAACTTTATTAAGTAAAATTGATTTTACTTTATGATAAAGCATTAGGTGAAAGGGTATGAGATGAAGAAGATGGAGTCTGGCTCTATGCAGGGTTGCAGTGTTCTGCACTGCACCATCCCCAATTTTACACAAAAATATTGACAGCAGGATGCCTGCATCAAATAAGACTCATGGAGGAGGTAGTTGCAGATGTGTGTGGAGAATGAATACCACTTGGGCATTCTGTTAAAAGACTTGATGAAAAACGACAGACTAGTGTAAATAATGACTTTCTATTGTAAAGTCTAGAAATCACGGACCATAGCAACAAAATACACAGACCTGAACAATCATATGCAATACCTTACAGTCAACAACATGCACATCAAACAATGCTTGTTGAACTGCTGTGCTAGGCTGCTGCTGCTTAAGGTCCGTCTATGAGAGAGAGCCAAGCATTCATCGGATTCCCAAAGCAACACACCTAGACTAAAAAACACATTCAGCAACAAGCTGTGTGCATTACACTGCAGCATAAACATAAAGCAGTATCGGCAGAATGAGGTGCTGTGCTATAATGTGACAGTTCCCAACTCTGACCCTTTTCCGTGAGTGGGAATTTGCATGTTCAATGTTGAATTTTAGACTTGACATGAGGGGGGAGTCTATTTATGAGCTCGCTACGTGGTGATCACAATTTTTTACAGCCAATTCATCCATTTTCTGCTGTATTTGTACAACTTCTCTCTTTTCATTTTGGCCATAATGTAATTGTTGGGTAAAAACATTTCACCAACGTCACTGCTGAGATCAGGGGATATGGCAACTCTAAAGGTTCATGAGGAAGCACTTTAGGGTGAACACAACGATCCTCCTCCGGAAATTGAGAAATATGCAGAAGTTTAGATGCCGACACTCAGTGTAAGACCAGTGTAGCAGGCAGCCATTAATTAATAATTAATCACCCTTCTACACCAAGGACCCACAATCAACTTGCATTTTTCAATATGGCGTCAACCTGTACCGGAGCATTTTATATTACATTTGATGACCAATGAAAAACCAATGTACAACCCTTCAAAAGGAATGGGTGTAGAGTAGGCAGAAGGGTTGAAAGTGAATCTGTAGGGAGGGAAGAATTAAGATAGATACAGCATAGAGATGCTAGAAACCCTATAATTGCCGGCCTAGTGACCATGTTTATAGTAATGTCCACAAACAGTCTATTAAGACAACCATTTAGAAAGAGATGTATCGCAAATTAAATGTTTGACATCCAAAGGGCTGCTTCTTTTAGTGATTTGCCTGATGTGTCCAAACAGAGCTGAAACCTGCCAGTACAGAAGTGCACATGGACGATCTAATTATGTCAGACTGGGCATGCTCACACATGCAAAGCCCGTCTTCTGCCCATGCAGGAAGCTGCTTGTGAGCATTAGGATGTTTATTGTCTTCATGGGTAGAGTTAATTGCTCATACAAAGAGTACAGGCACCCTAGTATGAGTTTTGTCATTATCATATACTGCAAAAAAACTAAAATCTTAGTTAGATTAATTATCTTAATTGAAGGCAAAATATACTTGTGTTTTGTCTGATAAGATATTTCTTCTTACCAGGCAGCTTTTATGTTAGAGAATTTCACTTATTTCAAGTTTTTTTGGCCTTAACTAGTGAGTGAAATATTCTTGTTCTGGTGGCAGATAACTTTGCTTATTTTAAGTAATATTTCCCCCATTTACATGCTTTTTTCCCTTGTTTTTGAGAGCTCAGTTTTTGCAGTGTAAACAAGCAGGTAACGGTTGTAGAAAAACACACTTTCTTGGATTCTAGGTCCAAAAACCATGCACAAGCTACTTTACATTGCCATTTCTTTTGTTTCTTCTCTTAGCAGACCTTCTGTTTTTATTGACGCGCCCCTATTGCAGCAAAGAAGCAAGGCAGGGAGCAATAACTTTAGCTTTGTTGTGGTGATGCACATTAGCAGCTACAAACACCTGCAGCTTTCACTGTGCTGTCTCGAGTCTGCTTTGCCTTTCCTTCAAATCACTGTACAGCATCCTAGAGTGGTCTGAGAAACTGGTACATTAAGATCAAATTGCATCACCAGCCAGAGTTCCTGTCTACTATAGACAGAAAGAAAAAAAAAAAAAAGATTTTTACAAAGAATACAAACATGATCCTTCCTTTATCTATCTACACTACATCTTACACCCACACATGGTGGGAAAGATACACTAACAGAACAAGTGAGAAGTTATGAACACCAAGGCAGCAAACTTGACATTTTAAAAAGGAGGTTTAGAAGTATTTTTCCTGCCATGCAAGAGATGCTGTAGGGCCAGGTTAACATTTGGCACATTAGGGAGCCACGGCAAAACATACCAAATCTTGTGGACAGTAGCAACAGAGGCCGGGAAACTGATCAGGTCTCAGTGACAGTAGCGCAGTAACATCAAGCAATTGTTGACACAGTGCATGAAACATATGGCAAAAAGTACATCAATAATTACAGAACAGCTATGCTAGCATCTTCACTTTAAGACATAGAACTGAAGTGTCAGCTTGGAGGGAAAAAATATCTAGCTTGCAGCTGACACCAGTGTTGGCATAATCACATGTCTTGAAAGTGTGTGCGCGTGTGTCATTTGGTGTTTAAGCTATACATGGCTCTTGAAATTTTGAATTTCTGTGTTGTAAGCCATGATGAATGTAAATTAACTTCTTGCTCTGACACCTGAATTTTCAAAAAGGTGTTAGCAGCTAATTGTGGCGATTCAGGAGGCCAAATATAATAATAACCTATGAAAAAAATTCACTTATATTCATTATTTCTAGTAACAAACAAAACTGTATGCATTGGATTGGAGGAGACAGAGATATATGTTCTTACCCCTTGGTTTCCATTAAATCTGATCAATGGTTGTGATGACAGGACCTACAAAAGACAAACAACAGCATTGTTAAATCATTTTCACAGTAAACACATTCAAACATTTCATTCAGGCAAATTTCCAGACAAGATCTTACAGATTCCAATAATGAACTACTTATCTATGTGTTTAAGTGTGAGCACTTAAGACAAGAAAGACAGTGGAAGCATTACATTATCTTCTCTGGCATGCACCAAGTGCAGCAATATCAATTCATGAATGGTTATTATGAATTAATTTTTTTCCCCCCCTCTTCCTTTGTTTTCAGCAATAGGAAAGAAGAACAGGTATTTTGCATCAAGCTCCTACATAAAACCAGTTACACACAGGCTGACTGATAAAGATTTACATACAAACCTTTGTTTGAGATGTTAACCAGAGAAACCAATTTTAATATAATTTTCTATTCAAAAAAGGTTTGAGATTACAATTTCAAATTTGCATTAGCTCAGTTCACACCTTGAAGACAAATACTCCCTCACTTCAGTACTGTGTATTTCTACAAGATGACTTTATTTCCAAGAACTATTTGCCCTTTTCATATAGGAAAAATCCAAGCAATGTTCGGGTTCAGTGATTAAGTCCTATTCAAGAATACATTAATAACAGATGCAATTTTCTTACATTTATGAGAAATACAGTGCCATAGAAATGCATGTGGTTAAACACGTCATTTGTTAACATGCCTTACATCAGGGCTGAAACAAGACAACAGCTGAAAAAAAAACAAACAAACAAAAAAACACCCTTCTCAATGATAAAATCAGTGTTTCTCAAAGCCCAAAGATGTTTTGTTGTCCACATCCCAGTGATATTCAGTTAATTGTCAGAGGAGAAAGGAAACTAGAAAATACTCACATTTAAGAAGCTGAAATCAGACAATATTTACGTTTTTCTTTTCTTTAAAAAGATTACTCAAACCAGAAACTGAATGTGTTTGGGTTTTGGACCGTTGATTGGCATTTTACAGATTAAATGATTAGAGAAATAATCTGGAGATTAATCAATAAAATAATTGTTTGCTGAAGCCCTAGCTTACATAAACACAAATCTGTAGGGATTTGTTTTTGTTTTGAGAGTTATTGTTGTTGCTCAATGTCCAGAAATGCTTAATTCAGTGTGACTAAAGTTAAAAAAAAATTAAAATAAAGTAAAAAAAAAAAAAAAAAAAAAAAAAAGTGTAAAATGGCCTAAATATAATAAATTACAACAGGCAGAACAATGACCTGCAAGTTATGTCTGTTTTGGAGATTAAGGAAAAGAGGAAGGGCTGAACAGGGTTGTACTCAGCTGTGGAGTTACTCAAAGCTAGGCCTTTTCAACTCAGGCTTATTCAACTGGTGGCCCGCGTATCACTCATTTAATAAATATAATTTAAAACTTAGGGGGGGGGGGGAATCACACGAATGGATATTTTTTCCACAATAAATTCTTCAAACCAGCAGAGTGCTCCTGTGCTGTCAGACAATCATAAACATGCATTATTGATGATGAAAGCCCTCCTCTTAATGCTGCTGCCTGCATAAAAACAAATTTTTGAGTCTCCTTCATTAACGAGCGTTTGCATCGCTGTTTGTGGATTGCCCTTGCTTCATATGAACTGGCCTTCACTGCCATCGCCCAAACAAGTACAGTATCTCTCATCAGTAGCCTAAGTGTGTAGGCCATGACTGTCTGTGTACTACTAACAATACTGTTCAGGGAAGGGTTGACATGCAGTGTTTAAATTAATATACGTCACAGCAATCCTTTTGAATTTGAGGTCCAGTATTTTTCTGATCCAGCATTTGACAAATTGCATTTATGTTTTGATATTTATTTTGGTTATATTAATGGAATAATTAAGTTATCTTCCGAATAAGAATAAATAAGTTGTTACATTAATTGACTAATCGATTTGTTTATTAATCCAACGTTTGCACACAGAAAGAGCTAAGCTAAAACAACCCGTCTTTGCAAAATAACTGTATCTGCAAGAGTGTTACACCAGACGCTGTGTGTAGGATGTCAGACGCATAGTGCTGATTATAATTTGTTTTCAAATATATTTTACTGTTTAATGAAATGCAACAAACTGAACTATGAGAGGAACAACTGTGGCACTGACTGTAGGAACTAAACATTCATCATAAACATCAAAAAGAGGAAGTTAACCTTTTCTTCCTTAGTGGATCAAATGTGATCAAGTGAGAGAGCTAGAAGTTCAAGGGAGGGCCAGCCCATTAAAGACACAACGTGCTTTATATTCCTACCTGTACTTGACCCAGAGGTATTGAGCATGCATACAAACACCTGTGAGCATCTGTCTGTGCAGAATCACTTGCATTTCTCCAAATCAGTGCTTGGTGTCATTTACACCCAACCAACAGAAGCCATGTGGCTCACATTAAAGTTTGAGCTCTGTATACTACACGGGCCACAATTCTATTGCGTAACAGACATTGTACGACAGAAGTTAAGTTATAACTAAGTTAAGTTATAACTGGTGTTGTGATTTGGCACTATATGAATAAAACTGAATTGAATGTAAAGAGGCTGTACAAATCCTGCCCAAACCATACTGCCAGAGCTTTGGAGGTTGCAGCTAATCCCTCTCGCATTACTGTTGCTAACGTCTTTCACCAGACACATGGGGACAACACCTCCCTGCCTAAAACTGTCACTGAGTCTGTGGCGAGATGCATTTACATTTATGGCTGTCCAGCTTAGCTGGAAATGCTGGAGTCTGAGAAATCCTTCAAAAGGAATATGAAGTCAAGTATGTTCAATACCATTTAAAAACACACCCACTCACTTCGCCACCCTTCCCTTCAACTGAAATCCCTTACTCACCAGGCACTCCCTTTCCACTCTTGCAAGTACTGCAAAGTTTCAATTGGTACTATACTGTCACTGCTATGATCACTACTGTACTACTAATACAACAACAATCCAACACCGTTTTCAACAGAAGCGTTGCTGCAAGTCAGGTTGCAGAAATTTGGGAAATTGCTTCCTTTTTTGTTTTTTAATGCTGCGCACAAAATATTTCTAATCTTTATATCTAAGGTTCGGTGAGGTGGTGGTTTGTTGGTATTCTTTGATTGTGGTTAAAAGGCCAAAGTAATGATGATGGCCTTCATAGTAAAGAAAAAGCTTTTGCATCAAACTGTAGGCCAAACTCTAGCGGACAGGCTCCGTCTCCAGTCGACCACGTTAGTCCAGAGTAAAATATCTCAACAACTACTGGATGGGTTTCTATGAGTTTACATACCTTACTTAGGCTAAACCCCTATGAGGGCTTTCACATGACATTCATGGTCCCCAGAGGATCAAGCCTACCAACTTCCATAAAGGTTGACATTTGTGTTTTTTCTGAAATGTCTCAAATATTGGATTAATTGCCATACAATCTGGTACAGTCATCCATGTTACCCTCAAGATGAATAGTAAGCTCTTCGGTAATTGTTTTATTTTTATCTTTTTCGCCATCATCATGTCATCATTTTCATTGTTCAACCATGATGTGCATGATATACCTCTGAATTACAATCAGATAAAAGAAGAAAGCCACCATCTCATTTATCTTCCCAACAGTATTATATTGTGTGACTTTGCCCTGAGCTCTGAACACTAAGAGCCTATCCTGTAACACCAGACCTTTCATGGAGCCATGCTCCCTGCTCTACCCCTGCAACGTTTAACACAGCACCAGTTTTAGCACTCCCACCCTGTACCCCCCCCACCCCACTCAATTCCAGCACTGCTAACATAGTGCTACCCTCAGCCTGTTCATTTGAATGGGCTGCTGACATGTCACTATTCTCTGGGACCTGAGCCCAGAATATTCCACAGAGCTAACCTTGGGGACGGAGTATGGGTCCTGACCATGACAAGGCTGTGGATGTTCCCACATGCTGCCAACCAGCAACAGAATGGGGATCAGCTGGACAGGGCATGGACTTGCAGCCCAGTAGCCCGTAATAAAACTGAACTGATGACATTGTAGTTCAGGTCTGTTTCCTACTACAACAAACATTTGCCTTCAGGCTGTGCATTCCCTTGCAACATTTTACATAAAAAGCTCATTTTAAATCAGCATGTAGGCTTATGCATCGTGGCCCAACATCAGCCACACAAATAACCACCACAACATATAACATTAAAACCAATAATGTTACTCCAAAGATCCGTTATGTCAAAAAATTGTTTTAAATCGGCATCTATACAGGACATTGAAAATTCAAAACAGTAACTGGCAAAACAATGAAAAGGACCGTATATTAGCTGTTGTTGAGCTTTTGATTATATTGTGTGTATTGTATGTTTTTATTTTAATGCAAAGTCCTAAACCTGCTCAAATTGTTTTGCCCACAAGGTTTCCAAAGCATTTTTAAAAAAGGTCCAATGTGTAATATTTCTGAGGATCTAGTGACAGAAGTGCAATATAATATCAATAACTATGTTTTCTGGTGTGCAGTTAGCTCAGTTAAAGCGCAAGCGCAGGACTTTCACCTAGAAGGTTGCGTGTTTGATCCCACCTAGGGACAATTTTTTTTTCCCTCTTCAACAAATGTATTCTACAGCGAATGTTTCTCACATTACAGCATGTGCTGCAGTGTTTGAGCCGCATCAATCAACCTACGGACACTTTCTCCTTTCCCCAGCATCTCCAAGCATAAGACATTTAGGGGAATCACGTTTTCTGGCGGCTCTTTCAGAGGCAAATGTCGTTCAGAATTTTCAAAATAAAAGCTCTCAATTCAACTCCAACTAAAGTATTATAGCAAACAAGCTTCATGGTCTTTTATTTTGTAGGCAAAACTACTAAAGAGGAAGTGACTATGAGTTACTGTTGCCGTCATGACTGAGGTCCATTTCAGCACCGCTATCAAAGCACCATAATCTGGCCGCGTGCCACATATTATGGCTGGCAGGCAGTTCTGACGAGGGTCCATAATCAGAGAGAACAAAAATGTTTCCCTTCAATGTTTGTATAAACTTCATCCATTATGTGGTTTATAATGGACTGTGGTGCAGAAGCAGTGACAGTGTTTCATACTCTTGGCTTACATTTTCCATGTCGTCTGTCAGTGGCCAAGTCAAAACAACATATGGTTCTACTAAATAATTAAGTAAATATAATTTCTTAACCTACCTAATTTCTTGCCTCGCTACTCTCTGCTGTCTCAAAAGACGACACTTTTTGTGCCGTGTCACCCACCATAGCTGTCCTACGCTCTTTGAAAGGGTAGGGGGCAGTGGTAGACTTGACAGTTGTTTGCAATTTGCAACCTCACCGCTAGATGCCACTAAATCTTACACACTGAACCTTTAAAAGAACTGAGAATAAGAAAGCAGAGCCTGGATTTAACTTGCAAAACTTGCTAAGGTTTATCAAGTGCATGACACTGTTTTACTGAGCATAAGAATTGCCAGCTAGGCCATCATTTCCCTGAAACCTTACTGAAAACATGCCCATGGCTCTCAATGGGCCCATTAACAGTAAATTACAAGTTGCTATATTGAGACAATATTGTGTTGGTAGAGAATGAATTCACTTCTTAAAATGCAATAACTATTTATAAGCCAGGAGGTTTGTTTATACAAGAAACTGGGCATAATTCATAGAAAATTATCCAACTTCTTCATACAGACATATAGAGTAGGTCAGGTCAGTCAACTAAATAACTGATAAATTGACTAATTGTTTCAGCTGTACTTGTCTAAACTGTTGGGTAATTTAATTTATTTTAAAAAAAAAAACATTGTTTTATATATGCTTCAAATGTTCTGTGTGTAAAAAATAATTTGAAAATAAAACTGTCAGATAAATATAATGAAGTAAAAAGTATAACATTCCCCTCAGAGATCTAGTGGAGTAGAAGTACAGAGTGGCATAAAAAGAACACACTCAAGTAAAGTACAAGTACCTCAAATTTGTATTTAAGCAGAATAAATGTAATTCCTTACTGTCCACTAATGCAAATGATATCCTCACACAGGAGTGTAACTCTCTACTCAGTTTCAGGTTGCACTGCCAAAGGATTCCTATGTTTTGTAGTAGATGCACACAGGAATAGCCATGTCTAAATCCCTATGGGTCTGGTTGTGGCACCCAAATTGTCAGGTGTTTAGTTGCATCACTGTCACCCAGATGAGATGTTCCACCCGTCTAGGATTTCAGAGGTGGAAAGAGCACTTTGTCCCAGGCACTCTGCAAGAGTGAAATGGTACTGGATGTCCGTTCTCAATATGCAGTGCTCGAGCATCAGTATGTCCTGTGTGTAATGTTGTGGTGTTCAAGTCTACTCCTTTAAAATATCTGACAGAAGCGTGTCAGATGAGTGTTTGAAGTAACACTCAGGCTTCATTGGACCTACTTGTTGGTGTATTTACTGTAAGTGGCTCTTCATTGCCAGACAGAACCCTTTGAAGCTTTTTAGTGTTTTCCATCTTGTGAATGCTGAGCTACCTTTGATCTTGTGCATAAAATGGCAACAACGCACGTTTCTTGTGCGCACCATTTCTTTGTTATAGGAGTAGGATCAGTGCATTCATTACACTATCTTTTTTAAATAATCAGCAGCAAATTTTAAGTTCCCACACCAACCCTCTGTCAAAAATAACAGTGTCTTTGCCTTACATCCTTATTAGGCTACGCCTGTTGCACCTGCTGTTTTGTATCAGCTTTGTCCAAACTCCAAGATGAGACCACTGTTTTCAGATTGCTCCACTGTGAAGGGCTCAATTTATTGTGGGCATAGCATTTTACTTTCACATAGATGTATCAGTACTGAACTTTCCTTAGCTGGAACCAAACAAAGAAAGGCCAAAAAATGTGGGTATTGCATCAATGCGGTACCAGCTTCATCACAAATGAGATATTTAGCAGAAAACTGAAGTGAGTCTCACTTTTCCCCCCGAACTTAGTAAACAAACTGCTTTCTTACTAAAAAGGTCTTTAAAACAGCTGTCTTCTAGTAATCCAGGGCCTTGAAAAAAAGTGATGTGAAAGTGGTGTCTCAGCATGCATTCATAGCAGATTGAAGAAGGGAGCAATCAAAAAGAGGGAACACACAATTTGACGGATTCAAAAATTTGTTATAAACCTCTTACAAATGCTTAAATTTCACTTAAATTCACCGGGGTACTGCTGTATGCTATACAGGTATGTATCCTGATCTATCCTGACGTTTCTAGCACCACACCATAGTTTCTTGTTATAATGTTCATATGCTATTTCATCACTAAACTCTCTTTTCAGGCGATAAATTAACTGTGAAGAATATTGACAGTTTCACAAAAAATGTTTTGTGAATCAAAAATGTGCCTGGGCCATCAAACAATAACCTTGTCTTAGCTCTTTACTCATTTAGCAGAAGCTTTTATCCAAAGCGACTTACATTTGAAGAACATACAAGCATCAATACAGCAAGAGATCTACAAGTGACAACCGTTTGAGATCAACTTACCAGAAGGTCTCAAACGGTTAGCTGAAAATCAAATTTACTTAACCTCGAAAACCAACGCAATCCTAATGTCTAATAATTAAGATGCCCATTCAAAAGCCTACTTCACATTTTAATAGCTGTCGGAGTCTCATTTCTTGGTCTTACAAAATGAAAAATAAAAAAACAGTATGTTCAAGTACAATTTCCATGGCAAAGAGCTGCTGCAAGCCAAGCACGGAAGACAATTTTCATTACTAGTGTGACCACTGGCATCAGGTGAAGTCGGGCAATTAGGGAGTCTAGCAAGTCTATCAGAGGTTATATATAGATCTGTCATTTATAGGTCTGGCAGGTTATCTTGTAGTCAAGTGAAATTGAAGATAAAAACACAGTCCCACTGCCGCTGGACATGAGAAATGTTGTTTTCTTAGTGCGATTACCATGTAAAATGAACTGTCACTGGGCGGACAACGCTGACAAAGATAAACACTTTTACTGAGGGAGAGAGGAACATTATAAGAAAACAAAAAGGAATCCCCTTACATGATCATACTTTTTGAATATGGAGATGCCTACATTGATTTAGCAGAGATTCCTTAAAGGTTTGGCCTAATTTAAGTTCTCTGAATCGACACAGCAATATTTCAGACATCAAAGTTTGGACACTGATTCATTACCGTTACTCCCATACCGAGTGACCTAATAAAACTTGTAGGTGCATAAACTTGTTCTCTGGCTGTGGTCAAAATGTTACACTTGCATCCGTTTTCAAGCATTGTTCTGTTCCAATACTGGTCAAAAACCATAGGCACAAAGCATGTTTGTGGACCAAAGACAAGACACAGCAGGTCAGGGATTGTGCTCTGTGTGCAGTGACTCCAGGTTGACATGGTCATTGTGGCAACCCTGCCACAGGACAGAGGAACACCATGACATTTAGAGTCGTATTTGGCCTTAGTGTTTATGGTCATCTCTTGCGGTGTCCCGTGATCTGCTGAAACTGGGGTGTCAGCATTCCTTAAAATAACCATAGCACTGGCAAAGGCTGACCAGTGTGAAGAAACAAAATCCCCACCCGGTCTCCATACCATCCCCATAGGGTAGAGAAAGGAGGTAGATAACAGCCAAACAGACTTGGTGTAAACTATATAAAATGTTTAATTGTGATTATTTTGTCTGATATTGCAATTGCGGAAAGTCAAAATGTCGAGAATGAAGTCAACAAGATGACATTTTGAGATCAAAGTTTAAATGGTTCTTCAATTTGATTCTCATCATTGCGAATTTATTCTCATGTCTTTATTCTGGACATTTCAACTTAATTCTCGAAAAAATAAATAATATTTTCATCTTTATTTTTCCCCTTAATGTGGCCCTAATACTCTGTCGTACATTGATGAGAATGATAATTTACATAATTTTTTTGTCATCATATTTTGAATATGATTATGATGGGATGTTTGCGGGGATCTGTATGAAACAGATGTTTTCTTAAGTCTGTAGAATATGATGTGTATGCCAGGACATCTGTACACCACAGCAGTATTTAATTTAAAATGGTATTTTTACACACCTTTTGCCTTAAACAAATATTGCACCTCCTGTGATATGAAAATTGCAATAGGTCATATTGCAATTTCAATAAGATTTTGATTAATTGTTCAGCTCTACTGTGTAAACTGACCTCCTTAGTGAAGCCTTTTAGCAAGTTCTTGCCTGAGAATTGATGTTCTGTTGCACAAAAAGCTCTGGCATCTGACTTCAAAAAAAAAAAAACCCCAAACAAACTAATTTAAAATCTGGAGGGCTTTCAGATACTTGATTATGCAGAAGATGTCAATGTTTCATCCATGAAAACAAACAAATTCCAGGTTGTTTACCTGGTGAAGAAACCAAAGAGCAAGCTGAGTAGATCAGAGGACCCCTTTTCTGTGGTGAAAAGCTCATCCAACAATATAGAGACTCAGTTCAGTTCCCAACAACGTAATCTGAGTATTTCACATCTCATTCACGGAAGCATAAATGAGTTTCTGCGAGAACAATTTTGATAAAAACTCAACAATTCTCCATTCTGTCATTGACTCGCCATTATTTGACAGGCATGACATGTTTACTGTTGACTTGTTTACCTGGTCCCTTGTCTGTCACCTAACCGTCAGCTTTTATTTTCTTAACAGCTCATTATTAGAAAGAACTGAATTAAAGACTAATTTATAATTATATTAATTACAGTTACTTGTAATTCATTCCAGGGCTTAAAATGTAAATGCAACAAAAAATAAATTTCCAAAACACAAGATGGACGCCACTTCTGTGATGGAAGTGCATGCATGTTCATGGGCAGCCTTTGAATGTTTTGATTTGAGACAAGCTTCATATTTTAATTCAAAGCTTAGGTTTTTCTTTTTGTGAGTTTTCTATGTTGAGAAATTTTGAATAACAGCCACATCATTCACAATAAAGATGATGAAAACTCTACTGAACTACCGAATCAAACAATTTAAGTGTTTTCCCAAGACTGTGCTCAGTGTTTCCTCAATTTCACGTACGCCACTACTAAAATTTCCCACGATCATTAAACTATGTTCTACAAAATGTTTTCACTCGCACACTGTGCAAGCACGGCAGCACTCAATGCTCGGCTCGCTTCCTCTCCTCGTTCTATGCAGAACATACGTGACAGATGGTGTTATAAGAGCAGGTTAACTCTGAATCAGGAGGTGCGTAGTGAGTGTTTGATTGTCCGAGTGGCAGAAAGTGACGGTGAATGCGAGCGGAGGAAAATATTCTGGCAGTAAATGGACGGTGTCTGTTACAGTGTATTAGCTTCTTAGATAAATGTCAGAAGCTGTAAAATGAAGACACAAAAGGCTAACATGAACAGTCGTATCTATAATGATTCTGAGGTCATATTAACAGAGTTTTCCTGCCGTTAAGGCTTAGGGGTGATGCCCAAAACATGCTGTGCCATCACTGTAAAATCACTGTGGAGCAACAGAACCAACCAAATTACTTTCTACAGATCTAAAGGTTGTAGTTCCTCCAGTAGACTGATCTTTGGGTGTTGTTTATTTATTATCTACTCTACTCTCCAACTATTTGTTCAGAGATATAGTGAAAATAATTGCCCAATATGATGTGAAATTACATATTGTAATGCTGTTTGTCCTGCCCCCGCTGCTGAAAATAAAACCTACAGGAAACACTGTGTGCTGTAACAACAGTCATCCAGAGACGCAATTATAAAAACTTTTATCCGTACTCTCTCCATAACCTTCAGCTTGATGACGCTCCAATAGCCTTAGTCATTTCCTTGCTTATGACACAGCCAGAAAAAAAAAGTGAGTCTCTGGGCTGCCAGTCGAGCAGCAGGAGCTCCAGTTCACTCTGCACTCAGACATACCAATAGAGTAACCAGCTAACGCTCATGTCCGATACAGGAAGAAGTCAATATACACTACTGCTACGTGATGACTGGTGTGGCATAACACAGAAACACAATGAGAAATGCTCAGATTTTCCCACAAGGCTGTAATACAGTAACACTGACTATCGGACAGCCCTACTGAATCAGCTTAGCATCTCATCATTTAGTTAGTTTACACTGAAACGATATCAACAAGCCTGTAAGAATTTCTTGTTCTCAAATAATGTAGACCAATATACTGACTTTACAGTGACACCACTGGATACATTTTTGTTGCTAGCTAGGGTCTGCGATTGATCAAAGCAACTGTGCTGGAACAGCCCGGTTATTAGCTTCCTTATAAAAGCAGGTGCCTGCCTGAGTTTACACATTCCCCAGTCAAACAAAAGCAAAACTGGGGTCATAAACATTATCAGCTTTGTCTAATTACATCCTTGACCACCACAACGTTTACACTGAAAGGCCTGTGTCATTCTGTAGCTCTTTCCCTTCCTTTAGTGAGTTCCCAGCTCACCCCTGCTGTTGGCTGCCAGCCCTTCTTTGAATTATGAGGAAACCGGAGGGGTTCAGCTCCCCTAAAACGTACCCGAGCCACACAGAAAGCAATGTGAATTTGGGGTGGTGGCCTGTGTGATAAAACTTAGCCCTCACTTTTTATTAATAAATGACATTTCAACTTATTTGAACCCCTACAATGATTTTTATAAGAGAAACAAACTAACTCTCTCCACCAAAGCACAGGATCTAAGATAGCCTGAACATGGACATAGTGACAGAGCATTGCACTTAGCTTCAATTTCTCAGGAGAGTCTTTTGAGCTCTTTTGCTTGTTTTTAGTTTGCATAGGGTATATTTTTCCAAATTCATGACCTAGCCTAAAATAAAAACATCAGCACAGGCAAACAAGAAGCCCAATGCTCATATTGATGTTACTCCGTTGTGTAACAAACCTGGTAGACATCAAACCACATTTTTTTTCCTCTGTAAATGGAAGATGATATCTTTTCTTAATCTGTGTTTGTGAACTTGTGGTCTGTGTTAGTTGAGACACTATATTTGCACCACTCTGTGCTCGTAATGTTGGGCTTGAATTGTTGTCTTTGAATTTCAATACGCTACCTGTAGGCCTATAAACACATACAGTATAATGTAATTAATTTAGATATGCGGCACACCTGCATGCCTGTGCATAATTACTGAGAGTCAGATGAGTTGTTTGATGTATGCTCATGTATCATCCGTGATCGTGTGAAGCTACTGTGACAGGGCTGCAAAGAAAAGCTGTTAATAGTCACGATAACAGTGTTTATCGTGTCTTATGTGTGTCTGATAAAAGGCAAAATACAATGTATTGTCATGCCAAAGGGACACCCTCTTCCCTAACAAAAAGACAAAATGTGATTGAAGCATTTGTGCCAGCTAAGTTGGAACGTCCCCAAAACGGTGCAGCACACGCTTGTATCATCCTGCTGCTCTGAACGTTCACCACAAACCGAGCACCCACTACTATACCATGCAGACATTTGATTACTCAATAGCCCTGATCTGGTCAAAATGTGAAGTAAAGTTTTTATCTCAAATAACAGGGAGAAGGTGATTCAGTGAGCAATACAGCTGAAGTGCCTAGCAAGCCCGCAAGTCTGTGCAAGAGGCAGTTCTCAACTGAGGTGCACCTTCACTGTAAAATATGATTCCAACTCACTTCTTCCTTCGTCCATGTATACACCAGCTGCACTAGTAAAAAAGCCAAACATTAAATTCCTGTTTATGATGTGCTAATCAATGTTTAAAACATGTATTCCTAACATATTGTGAAAATTAATTTGAATTTTATGTGTCTTTGTGGAGGTGCAACAATGGTGTTTAAGATGGGACAGTATTCTACTCCTCAAGGAAAGCCCTGCCAATATTAACTTCATAGAGACTAATGCAGCATTCAGACCAAACCGAATTTAATCCATGCAACGATCTCCTCGGGGAGTGTTCACACACAACACGATAACGCGAATAAACACAACTTGCCATTACTACAGCTGTATGAACCCAAAGTAAACATTTCGCTGTGATTAAATAGCAATAAACAGATCAAACTGATGCCGAAATAACTACAATATGATGCAGATTTGTTAAACATGTGAATTTATGCTTTGGCAGGTCTGTCATCAAGACAGTAGGACAACAACTTCTAAAATGTTTGTTTTCGATTGGAGTTCTGATCGATTAGGGCTATGCTAACTTGGTCACAGTAAAGTACAACGATAGCTGGAATAAAGTTACAGACATGTTTTCTGAACTCACCAGGTAGTTCAACCTCCTCGCTTTTGTTTTCTCCCAACAATGTCCAGTTTTGTCCGTTTTTTATATAAATATGAAGCAGTAGTCCAACAGAGCTAACAACACTGGAACCGGATGTGCACGGAATCGAGCTGCTGAGAAGCTCGAGTGAAGATAAATACGTTGTAATCCCAAAAACTAAAGTAGCTAGTTTAATAAAAGCAGTTTACTCCGAGCTCCGCCCGCGAGTAAACGGCGCAGTTGTCAGAGCATAACTACGGGTGTTTATTTGTCCAAAAGCTGGAGCACTCCTCTCCCAAATTTAGCAGCTCTCCGCCGGCCAGCAGAATGTCACTCTCGCTCTGCCTGGCCCTCTCCACAAAACGCTCTGAAGCCGTCGGTGAGTACGGACAATCTCAACGTTGATAGGCTCTCGCGACTCAGCATCAGGCGAATTCCTTCGCGTTGCCTTTGCGTCGCCAGCACTGCCCCCGTCGCGTCGTCCGACAGGAATTCGCGGCTCTACGCATCTTTGCATCGACTTTGTATGTAAACTCACTGCCCTTAACGCTTGCTTCGCTTTTGGTCTGAAAGCAACATGAGGCTTGAGACAATCACAGGTGTCCTGCCACCAGATGAAAAACAACAACCTATTCTAAATCACATGCATTATAAATGACAGGCAGTGGTGCTTATCCTGCATGTTTTAGTCAAAATAATGATCCAATTTACCTGACAGTAGCCCTGAAAGCTGATATAGTGAAGGTAATGTAAGGTGCATATGGTAATGTAGGATAGGTAGGGTACATTACATTTATTAATTTAAAGCAACTACAATTGACATGTCAGAGGTCGTACACCTCTGGTGCAAATAGGGGTTAAGTGTCTTGCTCAGGGACCCATTGGTGGATGTGTCAGTGGGAATTGAACCCAGGTCTCTCACACCAAAGGCATGTGTCTTTTCCACTGTTCCACCACCACCCCCCACATTATGCAGTTTTCCACTTTCAAATTTGGGATAATGGCCAAAGCGTTATAATCATCAGCAATGCGAGTTTGTTGCAGCAGTACACACATCTGTGTTTGCATGCTTCATGTTTCAGCCTAAAAAAAAAAGCAACAATTTTCTTCTGAGCATTCACATGCACTAAACAAGTTTGCGAAATTCACAACTTAAACAAATACTTCTCAATGCAAACATGTAGCAATAATGTGCACTCACCTAAATGTGAGAACGGTTTACACACAGATCCTTTAAAAATGATTTGCCAATATAACTACTGTAGCTACAATATCTTTAATATCATCAATATCTATTGAATATTTTTAATAAGCACTCTTCCTACTACTAGTCCCCCAATTAGCTGTCATAATTTATTGTTCTGGCTTATCAGCTGCAGTCCTGCTGTACACAGCCACTGAAGCAGGGGATAAGGCCCTTTTCCTCTGGCCTGCCAGGTTTTCCCTGTCAAATATTTATAGAAGCTGAAACGTTAGATGGCCATCATCTAATGTTACAGAAGAGTCCAAGCAAGCAGCACAGATCCTTTCAGAGCCCAAACTTTGAACTCAACCTCTTATTTAAAACACCTACTACTGAGAAACAAATTGTTGAATCTACTGTTTAATAACTTTGACGCACTTCTAAAAGCTGTCAAGTGAACACGAGCCTTTAGTGGCAGTGAGGGGGTTGGGAATGGAGATGGCTATCTTTCGCATGAATACTGGGTACTTTTCCAAATTATTCACCATGTTGTCATTAGATACTCAACCAGGGCAACGCTTTCCTTCAGTTAACTGGGGGGGGAAATTAGTTAGCGAGAAAACAGGGCTTACATATCCAACTTGCTGTTCCCATGATGTGTAGGCAGCTGCTGGCTAGTTTGGTTAGCAATGTTTGCCAGATTGTTTTTTTTTGACAGCTTAACAAAGTTTCTGGAAACATCTGTTCACACAACACAAGTCGCTTCAGGTTTTCAGTTAGAAAGGTTATTAGAAACACTGTGGCAAGATAGGTTAACAACAACACCCAGTTAAAAACGGTTGCGCCAACTAAAACAAACACATTTATACAATGAAATAACAGCTAGGACTCCGAGTATCCAGTAGCTCTGAGCGGTGAGCTGGATAAATGACCGAGTAACGTTACGGTGTTCAACAGTCGGTGTGGAGAGAGTCTGGGTGTAGCTAGAAACGCCGGACCGGCTACCGAACATCCAAACACCTCTCAGCCTGGCTTTTGATCGCTAAACTACACACTTATCAAGCAAAAGCCTCGGCCAGCCTGCTGTGTATGAAGGCAGCAGCAGCAGCAGATAGAGTGTGGACTGACCTCACTCCGCCTGTCACAGCCGCCCGGACAGACTTTAAACGGAAACCATATTGGCATAGTACCGAAAAGGGCCGTTTACCTTGCTGCTCTGGTAGCCTTCGAACGCCTTCAGTGCGCTGTCAGTGAGTTTAACGTGAAAGACGGAGACATTGCTACCGTTGCTCACTCTTCCACAGGACAGCCCGTAGCACTGCTCCTCCTTCAGCGCCGCCATCTTGCTACCGTTCCCACCACGCGCACGGACGCACTCTGTCGTAAACCGAGAACTCCCGTTGCTTTTCAATGAATATGACCGCCGCCGACGAAGTCACTGAGCAGTAAGGAAGCCCTATATAGTCAGTAACCTGCATAATATATAACAAAATTACATTTACACTACAGCAAACATACAGTGTAACACTTCAGACATAACACATTGATATAATAATTATAGTAGTCAGTAGCTTCTGTTCGTTATTGACTTTTACATAATTTACATTTGGACACAATACGTGAATCACACGGTTTATGTATATGATGCTATTGTTTTTTGTAATTATATGTTTTCATTATCAATGGTTGATAAATATAAATATGTATAAATGAGCATTGCACATCAGGCTACTGCGTAGGAAGAGGGAAACAATAGGTCATCTGATTACGTCAACCAAACGTCAGTGTCTGAAGAAAAAAAAGCAACTTGGGAATATCCACAAAACTTGGGAATGTCCAGCTGTAAACAAATAAAGCAGGAGAAATGCAAGAGACACAAATAAACAGATAGATACAAATATTTGTTTTATTGGAGGTCTGTCTAGACACGTCTCAATCCTTCAGTTTTATAATGCATGACTGCTGAAAAGCAAGCTGTATTCACCAGTGGACCAGGAACAGTCAGTTCAGAACTGCAAACAGGGTGCAGGGTGTCCACCAGCCAAATAACTAGTAAATGATCACACTCAATAGATTACAATTGTTTTTTTTGGCTGGTGAGTGAAGTAAATGTACCACCCATTTGCATATTTAACCAGCATTTGGCTGGCGGCTGGTGTTAATTTGGCACACTGGCTGCAAATAGTTAAAAATCAGTGAATACCTTGGTCCTGATACTTGTGAGATACACTGACGGAAACTTTGATACGATACAAAAAAAGAAACACTAAGAAATTGTTTGACAACAGACAAATTTTATTGTGATGGATATAAAATTAACAAGCAGGGAATGCCAGAAACACTTCATTAGAGTTTATGGAACCTTTGGCTCTGTAGGCCTACCATCCACAAAAAGCCACAGATTCAGCCGTGTCGCATTATGCATGTATTTAAGAAAGCAATGGTCAAAAACTGTGGAATAAATAAACACCCAAAGGAACGTGATTAATAGGAAAACAGGCAAAAAATCTAGGAGAAAAAAACCCATACACACCCAACATTGTTTTTGAAGGGTTATCCTTCAACATTTGGTCGTAATCATCAAAAATGGAGGTATAACTGACTGAAATTAGACTGCAGATGAAAACTGATCTATTTACGGATAAGTGGTCCCCTGTTCAAATGTATATTTCATGATATTTATGTTAAATATACATATGTCTTGTCTGTATTGTGATGGTTATACTGGCTATATTTATCTCCTCTTTTTACTTTATGGACGAAGGGCTTTTGGGGAGTGCTAGGCATATGGCTATATCCATGTATGTTGTACTGTCCATGGTGCCACATTTGTATGATGTGATTTGCACTGTTTGATCTCAATAAAAACAAGTTAAAAAAAAAAAATAACTGACTGATTATTCATAATCACATCACTGAAAAATTCTGTGTATCATTCTGTCTGTTGTTTAAAGGTAAAAACTGAAGAAATTTGTCAATGACCGGGGCTATATAAACCCTGCAGCATTGAACTGCAATACAAAACAAAGCCACGTATATGTATAAACCAACTTCGTGAAATTTTATTATTTTTGTTTGTTCCTGTTGACAGGGAGGTGTATATACTTTTAAATGTGGTTCAGAACACTTACAAATCAAAATAAATCGCCCATTTTACAATCAAGAAAAATTCCTTCTATCCTAACTCAAAAAGAAAGACGAAAACCTTCGAGTTCACTCAGTAGTTACTTCAACTTCACCTCTGTCCAATAAGCGTTGATTCAATTCTCTGGTACATTTTGAGGCTGCAGTTTGTTGTATATTATTTCACTACATAATGTTGTGAGGTGTTACTATATTTTCTAATGAGGTGGATACAATTTTAGGAACACCTTTCAGTATAACATAAAAACTAACTCCAGCCTCAATTCGCACAACTAAAGTAAGAGCCTAAACAGAAAGTGATTGCTGTGTTGTATTACATTGTGCAGGTGTTTCAATTTTTGTGGTCACTTCGTGTATGAGTAGAGTCTGTAAGGTACCTTGCCATCGAGTGGACCTCAAATAATACAGCATCCACATTCTACCAGTGGACATGAAACATTGTACCTTAATTAAAACAAATGGAAATCAAATATTCTTGGGTAGAAAATATTAATTTAACAGCACAATCGGACACTATAAAAGTAGAGCATAATGTAGGACCATATCACAATAGCTATTTTTAAATGGGGAAAGTATTTTTAAATAGCTCCTATCTGAATCTATAGTAAATTATGTTTAATTCTCAAATAATCAGTTTTCAACATCAACTACCAAAGACACAAACGATGGCAGCAAAAGACAACAGTGTCTGGCAACGTGACAGATACGCAGAAACCTACACAGTTTGGAAATACAGTTCCCATATGCAACTTCTGACGTTTTATTATTTGTCACATAGTTCTCAAACATAGCAGAGAAAGGAGAGTGACAGTGAAGAGGCGACTGACATTTCCACCCCCTTGGAAGGCACTGCCCAGATTAACTTCTTCTGTGTTTAAGCTCTAAACAGTGGCTTGGTCAGGCCATCACTACAGGCTTGGTTTAATTTCTAGCAGCGATCACAACGGATAATGCTACACCGCCAATGGCTACTGCAGTGGCACCGAATAGCCACTTCCAGCTGAGACCCTGGGAGGGGGGAAGATAGAGTGGATGTTAAGTAGGTTGAATATCATAAGACAGTGAAAAGCTCGAAGCAAGATATTCATCTGACTTCAAATACTGATAGATAACTCCTGCTCCTTGTTTATGATCCCTAGACAATTACATACATATCACTCCAAAGGAACTAATGAAAGTGCGTTGTGTGATGACGGACAAAGATTCAAGTTGTATTCTAACCCATGTTTAGCACTTAAAAACATTTGTTTTCTTAGCAAATGAATGTCTCACCCATGAAGACTTGGCCCGGCGTTTCTGTGTACTGCTGCTGCTACTGCTAGCGGGGTTACCCAGCATCTTCTTATACATGGCCTGCTCTGCTCCTCTTTGCTCCGAGTTCTTCTTCACCAGCTTGGAGAGCTCTGCGTGGATAGTCTGTACAGAAGGGACAAGACGAATAGGTGTTGCAGACTCCAGCTCAACACCGAAAACCCCTCTCTACTCCTTCAACCCAGCCATCCCAACATGAGGGAAACAAAGTCCTGCTACTGTATAACACCACTAAAGACTGATATCCTTGTTAATGTGTGAGGATGACAATACCCTTCCAGCAAGTGGTCACCAAGTGGTCTGGAAAGCATGCCAAATGAAATCACGAGGCATTTAAAAAGGAATATTACCAAACGTTTTTCTACAATTAAGATGGAGGGATAAAGCATTGACTTCTTGCTCAATGTTTTATTTAATACTGGAACCACTTTTTTTGCCGTTATTTGTTGTCTTACAAGATATTACAAGCTTAAATCACAAAATTAGCCTGCCATTTAGCCCACATGTCCACACAATTCCAGGCTATGGGTTGAGTTATAGTTCCAACACTGTCTCAGATCTGAGTCACTCTACCACTCTTAAAGCTGGCGAGTGACTAAGCAAACCACTGCTCTCTCAGAAAACAAAAATGTTTATGCTTTATAAATGCACTTCAGAAAGACTGATGGGAGATCCATTACACAGAGTTCACAGCAATGTTCACTTAATAGTAATTTTATATATTAGCACAGACTACATTTAAAGACAATTGTGGGAAGGGGAGAGTCAGTTTAGATTCCTACCCTGTAGATTCTTCTGTTCCTATCTAATGCTAAGAGAAAGCAGACCCGCTTACAGCACAGTGTTTGTGCAGGGCACCCTTAACGAGTTGGCACCACTATTGTGTAATCAGCTACCCACTGACTTGTCCCCAGCGCAGGGATAAAGTAGGCTAAACAAACATGTAAAATCCTGTCCTAATAGTATCTGTGTGAGTCCAAATACTGTGCTGGTGGTTTGAGGCTGTCTGAACTGGAACTGTCAAGTCTGTGTGTCACGTCAAAAAGTAAACAAACCACAGACAAATAAATCTTCCCTCATCCATTTTGGGTTGACGATAGAGGGCATGAATAGCTGACACTGGTGTAAAATATGTAGACAGCATGTCTGTCAGAGCCTGGAGAAGAGAGCAACGCGCGTCATCCTGTCACTCCATGATGCCTGCGCCTGTTTAAGACCGCCTCATTGATTATAATGGGAGCATTCTGGTATTGTCACTGAAGCACACCCACTGTTCTTGCTTTTAGAACATGAGGTTATTTGGGGAGTCTTTTAATTGTTATAGCACTGAGAGGCGAGTCCGTTTTATTATTAAAACAGCTAACCTCGCAACAGTTTAAAAAGTTTGACAGCAAAAGGGCCTGCTAGTGAATACATGCCACAACATGTGTCTTTGTAATTCATATAAGAAAAGATCCCAGCAGTCCATCTAAGATGTAATATTGCAAAATGAAACAGTACATTATATTTACACTGTGTGTGTTAGATGCCTAAAAAAAAGCCTAATTGGTGGCCAGGCCATGTCCAGTTTGACAGATTGGTGTAGGACTCAAGTGGGGGATTCTGGGCATGCGTACTGTGCTGCTGCAGATCACAGCTGATCCAAGAAGCCCACGCACTGAGCTGTGTTCTGTTATATGGCCTTGTGTAGCCAAAGAATCACATATACCTGACTGTATAAGCAGGAAAACAGGAATAGTGGCTAAGTATTAGATATGGCTGGGGTGCAGGGCAAACCTATTTACAGCGACATCATAAAAACAGATCCCCTGAAATGATGAATCAGCAGTCCACCTGACCTTCGTACAAACCTGGTACAAACTAAGTGATTTGATATTTTACCCTATGGCACCATCTACTGGCCATAAGAAAGAAGTGCCATTTAAACAGACACAAAGCTGTGTTCTACCAGAAATTAATGTGAAGAGGCCAAAAGTACCTTGTTGCTTGGCTCCAACTTCAGTGCCTTCCTCAAAGTTTGAATGGCTTCTGTGTATTCACCTTGCAAGGCTAGTACCTTGAGTGAAAAAACATACGTTTAATAGCACAATCTATCACAGACTAACAGAGAAATTGAAAGAACACGAGCCACGTATACCTTGCCCATGCGGAAAAGTGCTTTTATGTTGTCTGGCTGGTGAGCCAGTGCTGAAACGCAGGATTTAAGTGCGGCATCGTAGTGGTCCAGTTTAAGCTGAGAAGCAGCCATGTTGTTTAAACACTTCACTTTTACATCCATCAGCTCATCCTCCTCCTCAGGACTAATGTCAACTGCAGAAAAATAAAACAACAAAGTTTACAACCAATAAAAAAGGTAACAAGAACAGAATCTTAAAATAAAATAATTATAACATCCATCAGTGCATCATTAAAATAATCACCATCACAAGGCAGGCCACAAGTGAGATTTTTTCAACCATGCAAGACATGTCGGGGAGAAGGCCCCTCTTGCTTTGGTAGTTCATCTTAAACTGTGCCATGCTACCCCACCTGTTAGGTACCCCGTAAACCCAATGCTACTGAAAGAAAACCACCACTGTTCGTTTTGACTCTCTGACCTGCAACTCACCTTTAGAACTAGACTCTGCTATCTGCAGAGCTATGCTGTATGAGTTAACAGCGAAAGCGTAGTCCCCACGCTGATAATGAACGTTGCCTCGCTCTCTCTTATGGCTGGCCAGGGCAATCTTTTCTGCAGGGGGCAGCAGTTCCACGTCTGGGGCATCCGTAGCTTCCAGCAGTTCCACTTCTAGTGACAGCCCAGCATTGGGGGGAACCTCAGGTTCAAGACTGGAAATATGAAGAAAAAAAAATAAAAATACACAGTCCAGTAAAGGAGTTCAGGAAATAACTAGATTACACAAGTAATACCCCAATGAAAGTGTGCATGACAGAAGGGTTTAGAACATCCAAGAAGCCAAGAACAAGTAAAGCTATGCAGTTTTGTTCCAATTAAAGACTGAGTTTATATCTGTTTATGAATTAAAAAAAATTTAAAAGTTTAAAATTGCAGCTGTTCTATGATTGTAATATTTTTGTTTACATGAAAACTGCACCTTTAGCAGTTACATTAAAACATTGTCCTTACCTCCCCCGGGCACCATATGCATATTTTGCACCAGTCTGGATGAGGGCCTTCTCTCCCATTTCCATGAGCTGGACTGTGAGATCCAGAGCCTGAAAGCAAACAATCTCATTGCAGTAAGATACCAATATGTACAACGTAACACTAACTACTGCTGTTAGTAGCACAAACCAAGTCATGCATAACTTAAAATAATCTCTACACAGTCTTTCCCATTTGAGAAGTGTCTCAAATCGTTACCTGGAAGACATCCCCATCTCCAAGAGTGAAAGAGAGGTTGGGCTGCTCTTCTACAAGCGTCCCGTCCTTCGTGTATGTTTTAAGATTAATCTTTACATTCTGTCCTTTCTGTGGCCGACTGTCCCGCCCTTGCCCTGCTTCCAGAACTTTTTTCTTCAGTTGGTCATTACCTGGAGACAAAGAGAGAAATTCAGTCAATGACTGTGGAGCAACCACAAATCAGAAAGCTTGCTCAAGGGTATCACAACACCTTGGAGAGTGTGTGGATTTGATCAGAGCACCTTCCTAATAATAATAAATAAATAAAATAAATAAATAATATTAACTTATAAAGCTACTGCTACACCCTCTACAGGAATGCATTGTGCTCCAGTCTGACATGTCACCAGGGTGCTTTTGTTACATACCTAATACATCCAGCCATTCTTCCACTGGACCTACAAGGTCTGGATCTGTGTCTGCAATTTTCTTTTCAGACTCATCTGTGTTTTTCCCCTTCCCACCTCCAGCATCTTCCAGAGGAGGGGGTTCGTCGTCAATGTCTTCTTCATCTAAAACCTCAAAGTCCTCCCCACTGTCCAGCAATGAGGTCCGTCCATTCTTCTTTCCTGATGGTGCACTGTAACGGCTATCAGGGGCGTCCATAGTCTTCTGTTTTTCAGTTATTAGTACTCTGGGAAAGAAGGTGTACAACTTTAATAATGCAACCCTATAACCTTCTTTAACTGTTTATCCCAAAGAAGGAGTCAAAATTAAAATCTAAATCACTGTCATATATCACATCAGTGACCTTATAACCTCTACAATAAACACGGCTCCCATCCAAAACCACCCAGGACCGAGCTACGACAGGATATTAAAACATTAGCCAAGATAGCCACAACTTTCCAGAAGGACGGAGGTCTGAGGCTCTGCAGTTTGCACCCTTCTGGAAGTTTCGGCACAAGTTGTCCTGCTATGGAAAGCGGATTGTTTGACGCACGTGTTTACACATCCATTTCTAACGCCTTAAGACGTTTGGATCATGCTATTGGTTGGCGTAAACATGTCCACATTCCCGCATCCACTTTCAAGCGGCTGGCAGGCTACTGCTAACAGACGTTAGCCTTTAGCAGACTAGCATGTTAGCAGTTAGCTGTAATCTCGTTGGGTATCTAGGCCAGCTAGCTAATGTTTGAGAACATAAAATGGCTGATTTTATCTTGTCTTTCAACGAACCGCTGCTTATATCAACTCCCGAGAGAGTGAGTCAGTCAGAGTGTCATATGTGATAAACCCATTTATCAAAATAAACGGAACCTTACCATCTAACAGTATCTATGCAGATGCTTGTTTTGGTCCTGGGCAATCTCCTCTCCACTGTACAGTGTTGAAGTTAGTTTTCTGTTGGAGAACGGCAGCCCGGTTCGACCAGAATGTGTTGCTGATTGTACAACATCAAACTGACTTCGTCGCGGTCTCCAGCTCATCCCAACAAGCTGCTTCCGGTTAACCTTGAGCTCCTGTGCGTCTATTGGACCTTTTCCTGCATATTAATGTTTGACCTCATAGGCATCCCCGAGGACAGCACTTTTAATATCGAAAAGTCGAAAAGTTAGTCCACCTGTATTCTGTCATCTTCTAGCTAAAGAAGGTAAGTAGCCTGCATAAACTGTTATTTGCATGATTATGACTTTATCTGCTGAAGATTCATTGGGGTAAATGCTTCAGAAATAGTACCAATATATAACTGTATCTTGCCTAAGGTAATTTAGAAGCACCTATAGGTAGAAACAGCCAAATGAAAAGCATTCACCTGATATTATCTCCCAAAAAGTGCATTATTGCCAATTATTTAGTTCCTGAATGTACACAGCAGGATTTATAGTTAATGCTAGGAGCTGTGATAAGACTAGATCGTGAAGTGTGGTTTTAACCCACACCAAAACCGGTAAAACCAGTTGCAAACATTAAAAATGTATATTTTTGAAATGTTTCATAGCCTATATGAATGTTTGTGCACAGGAAGGGTGAAAAACCAATGCTTATGATAGAGCAGTATTAACTTAAAACAGGGCACTAATCCTTTTAACCATTTAGGTGCAGGAAGGCTTTTAAAGTTATCCCTTACCCTCCACGTCTTTACCAGAACCTGTCATTTAAATATCATGCAGGTATATGACATACCAAGTTATCAATTTTGAAAATAATGCGTCCATTGGAAAGTAGTTATGTCAGAAATTGACTTGATTTAGAAAAAAGGCATACACACACACACACACATATATATATATATATATATATATATGTGTGTGTGTGTATAAGTTATCTTTGTGTACTGCATAAGATTGGGGTTGAAAGCTAAACGAGAGCTCACAGGAAGAGATTCAAACAACAAGGAAAAATCAAATGACATTTATTATTGATGCATTGTTTCTTTTTAGATAAGCAAATTATCTGTTTTTCTTTCAGTCTAAAGAAACTTTACAATATAAAGAAACATACAAAGAACATCTTTATTACCTACACAAGACACCTAAGTCCCTAAGACAAGTTTCTTAACTACCCTACCATGTAAATACAAAGCAAACCCAAGAGACAGACTGCTTCATATTGAATACTGCCGTGTCATCAGAAAGGACCATGAACGGTACAGGAGAATCATTCATATCCCCTCCCTTTAATCCCCATCCCTCACCACATACCCACCCCACCTGACCAGCAAATCTTCCTAATGGTACAGTATTATACATCACAATAGAAGTACAGCGATGGCCAACAATCGATATACACAGAGGACTGAGAGAGGATCAGTGAGAGAGCTTCAGTCTATACAACGCTATAACAGGAGCGCATAGCAAAGGACACAGTTAATGTTTGATCTATTCTTAATTTAAAATGAGGTTTTCTTAAGTATTTTTACCTTTTTAAAAGTTTTCATGAATTGATAAAAATCCTTCATATTAAAAACTGCAATAAGAGGTCACGTTTTTTTTCGTGAGAAGATGCCCTTTGAAAAAAGTATTCAAATGATTATTCAAAGCCAATAGTAACATTTAACTGAAACATAAGGAGACAAGGGCAGAGCGAGGACGCCACAGCTTGTTTGCTTCTCTCTGTCCTGTCCTCTCTCTGTCCTATCCTCCCCACCATACAAGCATACAGTCTGCATTTATTGTGTTACTGTATTCTATACATTTTAATGGAAATTTAGCCACATGAGCCAAATAGTCAGCGCATCCATTCTCTATGAAAAACATGGACAGTTTTATTTATAATTTACTTTCAGCTGTATTCATTGGTAGTGACTGACATATCAAAACATGTCAATGATATCAAAATGCATTATACAGTATTTACAAAAAAGGAAATTAAAGAGGGGTAGGGGTGGATGTGGGAGTGGGGGTGAGGGATGGGATTTGGAGGAAAGAAGGGAGGTGTGTGTCAGTACACTGAAGGAACACTGGGAAGAGTGTTTCCCAGGCCACCGATAGCCAATTGCTGGAGATGTCCCTGTTGAACTCTGGGTACAATCTGTTCACATTGATATCAGAAAATTGTTAAGTACATCACCGTCACCCATAGAGGCTACAATGGTTGTTTAGTTATTGTTGGTCTGAACACAGCCAGGACGTAAGTGCTGCAGTGTGATGCCATAAGAAATCACTTATCCCTTTGAAACAGTGACAGAGAGCTGATCAGGCCAAGAGTACATAACATACAGAAAGAAACAAATTAAATAGCGAGATATGTAACTATGCTTTTCTTTGTGTGCAGATTCTATGGGCTTTTTTTTCAGTTGATTATATTTAAAATAAAAACAATCTGCTGAAAACAATCCACAAAAAAAAAAAAAGGAAATATATCCATTTAAAAAGTATCCCATTATTGTTCCTCTTCTTTAGACCCATGTGGCTGTACAGTCTGTTAACCCCAAGGTGCATCATTCTGCTCCCATCACCCACGCTGCTACAGCTTCCCAAATCTCTGGCTCCATTATCCTGTAAATACGGGACTTGCTGAGGGAACCTGTCGATGGGAGCTCCAAGGAGACGGTTATTTTAGCCCATCTTGTCTGGGTTAAGAAAGTGGATTGTGAAGGATCTGTGAGTTCAACCCAAACTCACAGCGAGAAAGCGGGCCTCACAAGTATATCTGAAGTCCCACAGTATCTCCTAGTCCAAAAGGAGACATTGACGAGAGACCAGAATGAATCCTGGGATGAAAACAGTGCCACTTGGGAGTCCACAGTGAGGTTGAAATCAAACAAAGTGATGAAGGGGAAGGAACCACATTTCAGGATTCACAGACAGCTTGTAAATAACAGATAATAAAACAACCACAATACAAGCTAAATATGTTGTATTTACAGACAAGACCAAATTCATAGAAGAGATGTTCTCTCGCTCGGTCTATTACTGAATAAGAACTGGCACCTGTCCTGACAATCATCTCAGGATTTCATCTGAGCCGTTCCCGCGCAGTATAAACCTAGAAAACTGTGAGAAGGGATGCTTATTAAGACAAGATACGATCATTCAGACACTTTGTACCAGAAAGCCTCTGTTTTAACTGTATGGATAGTTTTAGACGCTAACACCTCAGTTCAAACTACTTCATTCGGTAAAGACAATCAATTATTCCGATCACACTTACTTTGAAGGTTTATGTAAATGATGCTACAAACATTTAGAAGGCAATGACTCAAGCTACAAGTTCAGAGGAAGTTTAAAGGAGAGGTATGTGAAGTGAGACTGACAAACAAAAACAAACATCAAATAAGCTAAAATCATGTAAACAGAAAATCATTGTGCATTTTTCCAAGTGTGTGCTTATTCTGTCATTGTTGATGCTGCTGCTGAGATAAAATGTGCCCTTTACAGGAAATCATTAGTAGAATAATATCAATTATGAAAATTATAACAATAATATCACCATCAACAACAAAAAAATACAAACATTTAATGAAACCATTCTTGCCTAAAATAACATTATCAGTTCATCTTTTTTTGTCTTTTCTTTTTTTAAATCATTCTCCCACAGTAGCAGAGTTTCTGAATGAGAGTTTTCAGCCCCTGTCAGTCAACAACTGCATGCCCACATAAGTTATGATCAGCATGATATAATGGAGTGGTGGTTGATGCAGAGGGGCATCTTGATTGGACTTGAATGCCACCCATGAGGGCAGGTTTTGGGTTTGGGGGAGACAGGCTTGGAGCAGTTTCTGGCTCTTACTGTCCTAGGGCCCATGTTCAGGCCCGGCAGGCGAGAAGAAGTGAAGAAGAGACTCTTCCTGTTGCTTGGAGGCCTTTTCATGTTCTTACACCCATTTTACAGGCGTTGAGGGGAGTCCTGCTTTCCAGGGGCATCCCCAGGGGCTGTGTGGCACAGCACACCGTCCACGAGGAGGAGGAGGTAGGAAGGGAGGAGGGTAATGCAAGACGCACCAGGGTGGATGGGACAGGGAGTTGGGATAAGGGAAGATGAAAAAGAAATAAAATAAAATAAAAGATAAAATAAAATAAAAAAATCACACACTCATCGTCATGTTGGGTGAATACTGTAAAGAGAGAAAAGGGGGGGGGAGATAAGCCAAAACTATATTAAACTTCTTACACTACCCAGTTCAAGATGAAAGCAAAACAACTAACTAAACTAAATGCCATGTACACCGGCCTTTTGCAGCATACATTACAAATGACAGTTAACTTTTGGTAATTTACTTTCTATGTCAGTAAACCAGAAGCAAGCAAAGCAGAGTCCAGCCCAAGGAGAAAATGTTAAGGGATTTCAGATCACAGTGAAGATACTGTACATTAACCACTATATGACAATCTCTCCATGCTTTAGAGAAAGCATATTATGTGGTGCTTTTCCATGCACGCATTTGTGCATGCTATGTTTGTGTGTGTGGGGTAAAGCTGGGGAAACTGGGCACAATATTTGGGACAACATAAAGGACCAGTTATCAGCTCAATTTAGCCCAAGCACTGGTTTCAAGGTCATGGAGATTTTTTGGTAGTGTATGCTAAACGAAGCAGGGGCCGGTCTCGTCTGTATGTTAGGCCAGTCTTAATTTAGTTGTTTGATTAGTCTAATGCAAGCTAGATAGTTTCTCAAAAATAAAGGCTGGCTTACTATAAAACTTCAATTAATAGCCCAGGCTTTTATTTGCTTCAATCACCGACCTCAACCTGCCTACATTTGGGACAGACATCTATATGGGACAGGCCTTTCATGCCTTTCGCACAAAACTCTCGCTCAGCAAAGATGGGAAATCGGCTACGATCAAATTGTTTATTTTAACCAGTTTCAATATCACTGGTATAACAATTTGGCTTTTTATATATCTCTTGTTTACCATGACAGTAAATCTGAACTGTTTCTGTAAAACAAACTAAACGGTTGAATTGTTGAGAATCTAACCGATCTAACGATGTGTAGCATGTCCATATTGACAAAAGTTTAAACATTGATATTGGTATTGATTTTATATAGTCTTTTAGTTTGTTCCCAGCTTAATAGTTATGTTGGCTCCTTTGTTACTTACACTTTCACTTTGGAATGGGTTTAAAAAGTTGCCTGCCATCTCGCCGTCATCCCGCGGAGTGCCGGGAGGATTGTTCATGCCTGCCATGTTGTTGGGAGAATTCTTCAACACAGATGAAAAGAACCAATAAGAATACAGAACTCCTCACTGACAGACAAAGAGACACACAGATAGATAGACAGATAGTCTGTCACTCTTACCTTTGGCAACCCATCCATGTCACCAGAGCCTGTGATCAGAAATGGAAAAAGGAGAAACTGTTATAATCATGAGGTGACTGCTAACTGATCCATAGCGTCCTGCCGCTAATTCAACATCAGTTCAGGATTTCCAGTGCAAGTAGAAACAGCCTGCCCTCTCACATGTAATGGCCTTTAATGAAGCTATTTGTTTCAGATACAGATGAGCACCAACTCAGTGATCATGTCTAACTCATCTACAGGATCAATTGACCTACTCACTGCCCCACTAATCTGTTTTTAGCTTTGTTCAATACCAGGAGGAGGGAAAACACTTCCTCTACAAGCCATGAGAGGGCAGAGTCCTACTTCTGAATGCCTTGGTTCATAGAAAGTAACAGGTTTCACTCAATACAATCAGGAGCTGAGCAATCACTCTTTGGCTACTCACCTAGTGATCCGTTCATATGATGCTGCTCCATAGCACCCATTCCACCCATGGGTCCATCGGGACCCGGTCCCATTGGGAACTAAAGAAAAATAGCAGTAAAATGTCATTCATCTTGCTCTCTACATGCTTGGGTTAGCCTGGCAGAGTATGCAGAAAAATAAGAAATAAATCTTGGGTGAAATGATGAAACAATAAAGCTATTTATTGTGATTCAAAATTGAACCAACTGACATTACTTACATTAGGTCTATTTCCACCAGGGCCAATGGGGTTCATCATTGTGTAGATGTTTTCACTTGAGTTTGTTGAATCTATGAATAAAGAGCAGATGGATGTTTGAATTCAGAATACTGTAAAACACTTCCTCCTAGACTCACAAATACTTGTGGGTAAGCCCTAATACTGTTACCTCTGCCTATTTTCATAACCAATATCCAGTTGATCTTGAAAATGTCCAAAGATAAGGGGGATTTGGAGTATGGAATGGAGTAATGAATGGAAAATAACAAGCTAGGCTGCACAGAAATGTCTGGATTAGCACTGTCTTTCACTGTATTTGACATCGCTTCACTTTAATTTAGCCATTTGTACAATACATTCACTTACAGCCCAGACATTTTCTTATTCCTGCAGTACAGGACAAAAGACTACCTGTATGTTAACTTTAAGTGCCAATACATAATGTCAGTAAATCTGTCTGTCAATCAATCCACAAGCCGCTCTCCGCAATGTGCAATAAAAGAAACCCATTATCTCTTATTCCTACAATCAAGAGATTTGACCATGTTTTTATACGGACACCTTGGCAACTTAGCAACAACCGGTACATGCTGTCCTCATGTGTCTGTCTGTCCTGAAAAGATTTAGAAGGATGAGGTGACCTTGATCTGACATTGCAGGCAGAAAGTTCTGAGTTTTAGACTAAGAAGAGCAGGAAAAAAACAACAATAACAATTAAAAGACAGGGGAGGAGATGGATACATTATATGTGCAAAGTGGTGGAGAGATCTTGCCTGTTAGTGTCCCTGAATCTAGCTTGTGTTGTCGTGACTGGAAGAGGGGGGGCAATACCGAGTGGGAGGTGTGCATTTTTGTGTGTGTGTGTGTGTGTGTGTGTGTGTGTGTGTGTGTGTGTGTGTGCGCGTGCGTACGTGCATACAGTCTTGGCGACTGCAGTGGAAATATACTTTCCCTCCCGGTGTACGTGTGAGCAGGAGTGTTTTGTGCAAAAGGTTGCCCCGGCAACGTATCACAATAGAGGTACGTATATAAATAATAAATAGTGGCCACAAAAAGAAGCTCTCCACAGGCCAGCAGAAACAGAACATCTACAGGATACCAGCAGAGACACTAGATTGACGGACCAAAGCTGAGATGGATCATTTGATTGCAGCCTGACATGTCTAGGCTTCCCTTTTACACAACTGTCTCCACAATGAGAAAACACAACTAACAACACTAGAATATTTTCCTGAATGTGCCAAAAATGGAAAATGCTCACAACAAATGTGATACCCAACAAAAATCTTTCGTCACGCATGTGGCATATAAAATACCAAATTAGCCTCAATACAATATTTCAACATTTTCAATGTTTTACATGCAAAATTATGAAGTATTTACAATCCTATCACTCTCTCCCAATGAGAGATGTGTATCTGACAGAGAACAGATATGATGTTCGAAGACAGAGCCCTTGTTCAGTGAACACTGGATAAAAGCAGAAATCAGAAGGGAAACTAAAGTGTATAACTCACCTCCGGGGCTAGGCATGATAGGAGTTCCTGGTGGGCCGCCTCCCCCTGGAGGGCCCTGGGGGGGTGAAGAAGCGAGTGAAAAAGAGAAATGAGCACTGAGTGCATCTAGATGGCAGCGCGCCTTTTAGATATCACTGCATGACAGGTAATTTATGGCCCGTGGTCGAACACGAGTCCATGACGGGACACTTACCACATAGTTGCCTGGAGATGAAGATGAATAAGCTATCTGCAGAGAGAGAATAGACCCGGGGTGAAACAAAACATGAGACACAGTTATTGTAAACACAATCAGTCATGTAGGAGATAAAGATGCAAGAGAATGTGACTTACTGAGTTGGTGTTGGGGTTCGGCCATGGACCTCTTCCACCAGGACCCCTGGGGAAGCAAACAGAGAGAAAGATTAAGATATTTAATTAAAGATTTCTAGCACACAACCATGTTTCATGCATCACAGGAGATGGTTTCTAATTAGTGATTTCTTAAACTCATAAACACAGTCTACTAGTTGATATAAACAGATAATCCAGAGGTGAATTTACATGATAAACTGTACATTTTAAGGGTGGTTGCACAGCACTATGCAGCAATCTAGAAGACACACACTCACAAACATCCTAATGCAGTAATTCTTTCTTATAAGATAATCGGTCAATAAAGAGTTTTGTCAGTAAACCAGGATAGTTTTTGCATTGTGATATAGTCTAATTTCAAAGACATGAGTCAGTCAATTTATTTTCTTGGGGTTTTATTAAAAGAAAGGTAAGATTTCCAAAACCTCTTGGTGAAAGCTGAAATGTCCTTTTCTCAACTACGTTATGCTGAGATCTGGGGACAAATTAGTCCAAAAGGGCTGAAACAACAGCAGTATTTGGAGGAGAGAGCAAAAGCAAGTGCTGCAACTATTATCCAATCGATCCCTTGTACATTTTGATTTTGCAAACCAAGTTCCATGCTCACTGTAGTGGTGCGTACACCGTGCATTTAGTTATGCAGAGTCCCACATCTCAGCAACTGACTCAGTGAGAAAAATGTTCTCATAACCACTACAAACAACAGTAAAAACAACAAAGATAAGACTTGGGTAGTAAAAGAAAATGAATATCCCTCTACATCAGGCTTTTCCTTGGCAGCAGAATTCACAAACATTTCATTTCAATTTACTAACATGTTCATGCCCGGCATCCCTGGCCCCATGGAGTTTGGAGGAGGCCTCATCCCTCCGCCGTAGTTCTGCACAAAGAGAGGAGGGCACAGTAAGCGTGGCGTCTCACACCTGCTCTGTCTAAAGGTTTGAATCTTAATGAAGGTCAGCGACGATCATGTCTCCCACTAACTAGTGTATAATTATGTGATGTATGGGGCTGTGTGTGTGCGTGAAAGTGCACAGCTGTGTGTGAGTGTGTTTGAGTATGTCAGTATGTTGTGTGCCTCTGTGTATGTGCCTCTATGTGTCCATGCTCCCCTCTGTGTGTTTACGTGTATGTTTTCATGGCTACCCAGCAGGCGGGTTTGGCTGGCACTTGTGTATTTGTGTGTGTGAGAGTGTGTGTGAATGGGACAGATATAGACAGAGAGAGAGAGAGAGAGTAGAGGGGCAGGCCAGAGAGCAGCTCCACTCAGAGGAAGAGTTTTGTTCAGCAGACGATTACACTTGTCGAGCAGATGCCACGCCAGCTGCTGGTACGCTCACTGCCAAAGTCACCGAGCCAGGGTGGCACAGAGAGGGGCCGAGGGGCATAGGGAGAGCGTGTGTGTGTGTCTTTGTGTGAGGTGATGTTGGAGCGGGAGGTGGTTGGGTGCAGGATGAAGCAGCTGTCTGGTAATGGTAATTCAAAAGGACACTGTTGTTTAAGCATCTTATGTATTACACTGAATCGCATCAACAAAAATTAAAGTGATAAAAAGGAAACCAACAGAGCCACAATTGGCACCATTTTTGGTCAAAATGTGTTGGTGGTGGCTGGCGCAGAGCAGCCTGAGTACTCCATCTCTGTTTGTCTCCCAAGGTAGGAGTCGGCAAGTAGGACTGGCGTTGGCAGTGGGTGAGCTCTGTTCGGAGCCAAGCTAATCATCAGAGCGTTTCTGACATTTAAAGGCAAAGTTACGAGGCTGGCAGAACCTAAATTTCTCATCAGCAGAGACGAAGGATGTTCTGCATGCAGTTTAAAGGCCTGGTTTGACATTATAGCTCTTTTATGGTAGCCCTTAACGAAGGGCAACCCAACATTGGGTTTGTTCATAAACTGACAGGCCAAGCACCTTCAAATCTGGCTGTGTGGCAGCTGCTGAGTGAGAGTGCAGTGGGCTGGTAGTGCTGAAGGACGCCATCCACTGTCATGACTTTATTAACACAGTCCTTTGTGTTTTATTCTATATGACTGCTTGAGCAATAAAACAGGTACCTACCTGTGGGCCCATGCCCCCCATGCCCCGAGGAGGATTCATTCTCATTGGACCTCCCATGTTTGGATGTCCTGTGGTGAAACACAGAGAGTGCAGCTTGTTAGAATGGCAGCACTATTTAGATCAATAATCATTCCATAAATGAGAAGAAAGCGTTCTCATTCAGAATCCAATATGAGATTGCGAGTGTGCGAGGAGGGGAAAGAGCAGCCCTCTCTGAAATAACACCACACCTTTGTCAATACCTTGAGGTCTGGTGGGGTCCAGGCTGTTTGGCAAGAGGGGCTGTGACCCGGGGATGCTCCCAGGAGGCTGATTTGGCATACGGAGGGAGGGCCTCGGGCCACCTGGGTACCTTGGAGACATGAATGGCTGCAGGAAGGACATGAGAAGGACAATGAGTACTTTATTTCAGGATGATCACGAGCAGAATACTTGCTTTAATTCTTGACAGATGGGGCTTTAAAGTTTGAAAAATAAGTTTCCTCTTGACCTCGTTTTAATCAAGTGCAATTCCAAAACTCTAAGATAGGATTATGCACAAGTGCATTAATTGAATTTGCATGAAATCTAGCGGCTAATTTATAAAGACAACCAAAATCAATGAATTCCATACCCAGTAAGGGTAACGTTATGATTTTCTCAAAAGACGGTGATTATGAAGAATTAATTAAAGGTAATCTGACAATATTTATTTATAGAAAGAAGTAAGGACATGAATAGAGATGAAATTATAAAAAAAAAAAACAATGCATGAGATATAAAATATACAATCCACCCACAGCGTTCATGTCTCAGTGTATCGTTGTCATTATCAGCTAAGCCACTGTTTTTTTTTTTACTTCTCTCTTCTTTTAAGACACTGCTATTTGGGGGGTTTGAACTATCTAAGCGCAGATCTCTACAGAATAATAATAACACTAACATTATGGTAATAACATTCTTACAATCAGCCTAAAGTAAAGGTCTCATCCCTTTGTATATCTGTGAATATACTCCTCCAAAGCAGAAAGGTTTCCACATAAAATGGACAAGTCACAGGGTTTGATGACAGACAAACTCTTAATAAATAAGACTCCTACTTCTAGGTAGTGAAACTAGCACAAAAGGCTTAGTAAACTTGACTCTCTGTATCTAACCTGCACGGTGTTGCGCTGTTACCTTTGCAAGTCAGCAGGGGGAGCTATTGTGTTGACGAATAATATACTGTAGTAGCTTTGTTACATTTACCAAGAAAAAGGGGCCTGTCATTAAGTTTTATAAAGTAAGACCTCGGGTGGTAAAATCCATTAGGATAAAAGTAAAGGAGGACAGATAAGAGAGGAAGAGAACATGCAGGATAGAAACTTAAAGACTGGAAGAACAATATGGGAGGGAGGTGGAGCAGAAGAGAACAGGAACATGACACAGTTGGATGGGAGGATGAAGTCACACAAGGAGAGGAAGTGTTCTACATGTTAATGTTTGCCTTTTTTGTACAGCTGCACATTTTCTCACCGTGTCTGTATCACCAGACACCAGTGCTACAAAAATGCAGCCCTGATAGTGAGATTCATAACATAAACTGAAGACATCATCCACACAGATGTTTCAGCAGAGAGGGGACAAGAAATGGCTGGCCAAGACACACATACAGAGCTGGCGCACAACTAGTGAATAATGTAAAGCACCCCAGACAGATGGTTTTCAGAATCACCTATGAGAGTGCGCTGCTGCAACTACAAATACCCACATCCAGTGAGCCATATTTCAGTGTCAGATGATAAGAGTTAATTCTGAACTCAATCCAAGTATTTTAGTATCAAGGGGAAACATGCTGATCTGAATGCAGATTGGGTGAGAGTTGTGTGTTTTGGTCACGGAGCATGAACAGCAGAATAATGTTCATATCATCATCTTCACACAGAGATAAGCACAGACAACACAAATACAACAGGAGACTGGCTTTCAATGGTAATTATGTACTGTATGTTTTGTGTGTATGTGTGTGTGCTTGGGGCAAGTGGAGGACAAGTTATATAATTCCAGTTAGCCCTTGAGGCGAGGACTGACATACTACTGTTTTCTTTTTTCTCCTACTCCTTCACTTTCCTCCTCCTCTCCTCTCCCCTCCTCCTTTGACCATGTTGTGGTGGGTTTGTGCATGAAGAGCAGCACCATGTCAGGCTCTGCTGCAATATTAATGGTCTATTGATGGACTATGGGATGATGATTGCTGGGCTGAGGAAGAGAGAAGGCCCTCCAGATGCACCTCCGCTCCTTACAGCTGGGCCAACACAGCTAAATTATTCATCCAACCCACCATCGTGGATGCTGCCTGTCCTGTTTGTTAGCACAACAGGGGACCTGTGTGCTGTTCGTACACTGTTGTGCGAGTGAGTGCATGAGTGAGTGAGCGAGAGAGTGAATGAGTGTGAGAAAGTGAGAGAAAGTAGGCTTAGAGAGGGAACTAAAACACAGCAGCTTAGGGGAGGGTGTAAATGTTTCCGTCTTACCTGTCCATGAGGTCCCATCATGGGATTACTGGGGTTGTGTGGGGGAGGCTGCGTATGAGGGGAAGGCTGAGATCCTGGAGGACCCTGGTGAAGAAAATTCAAAAAGATATCAGTGAATTGCTACGATAATGTATTTGGTGATATTCAAGCCTTCTTGGGAAAAAAATATGTTCAACAAAATCCCTTTTCACTGATTAAAAGGACAATGTGATCTAACATTTCCACTGTTTGTAATAATAATTTCCCTTTCTAGAAACAGTTTTCCGGTCACCAGTAGGAATAGAGTGTATAAGGGTAAACTGAACATTCAATTTTTTTTAATATTGTGTATGTCGTAGTAGCATTTTTTCCACAGCTGATTATGACATGCACAAGAATAAAAATGATAAATTAATGATCATTCTCATGTGTTCAACATTTTAAACCAGCATTTGGAAACGTTTCTGACATTATTACTGAATCTAATGTCTGCCTGAAATGGCAGAGTATAGTACCAGTCCTACTGAGAATCAACACCAAACTGTAATTTGTGGCTGCTTTTTCACCACTTGCAAATCTGTGCAATTAAATTGTAACAGTTTTCATCAAGCCAAACACCATGGTAGCCCACAGCACAGACACTACAAGCACTCCGACAAGACAAAGACCAGCGTGACATGGTGGAAAGACAAAGCAAATGAGTGACTGCTTAGAGACATACAGGTAGAGCTTGTATTTTCCACAGTAGTTACTGAACCAAACCAGAGCTAAAATACCAGTAAATATTTGATTTATAAGCATCACGGCTAGAAACCCAACTCCTACGGGATGATAATGCTGCTCTTTGTGAGTCCAGTGTGTAAGGAGGTAACTGTTAGCTAACATGTTGCCGACAACATGATAAGTTCATTTATAATGGCAAATCTCTGCTGCTGTTTGTTTCTTCCCACTAGTGGTCAAGATCACGTAGTGCAGATTTAATTGCCCTTACAGGCAGAGAGTAATTACAACATGGCCAATTTAAGTATGTATAATTACAGCACAACTATCATATCTATTCTGCTACATCAACAAGGACTGCATGAAATGAGATTTGTCACTGGCATTTGCAGAGGGCCACATTGATTTTTATGTACAGGAATTGCTAATTGCCAGGATGAGGTCAGATCACTTTACAAGGTGGACTTTAATCAACATTCAATTACAATCACAGTCTTATTTTTCTAAATTTTGCCATGACAATGTTTGATCCAGTTTGGCAGAGGCACTGCTGTCCATTACACAGTCAAGGGCCAAAGCAAGCTTCATTTTATTGCTCACTTTCAACTCTACAGAGATGTGCCAAATATTTGAACTCAATCAAACATCATTATGGCAAAACACAGAAAAATGAGTCCCAGGTCAAAAATAATATAAATTATTCTGTCTCTTAAATCCACTCTGTATTGATGACTCAGTCACTGGTATGTGAACTGCAGTTTCAGTTTCGTCAATTTCGACAGTGAATTTACCATTTCTCGAGTTAATCGCTCACAGCAAACACTGTTCTAAGTACATTAAAGTGAATACTGTATGAACTTTGACCTGGTTGCCCCTTCCTACAGCAAGCTCATCTGACTCCATCTGCAGCCGCTTCAGCAGAGAACTGTTACTACCTGTACATCAATACGGAGAAAGAGGACCACCCACTTCCCAACCAGGCTTATCTCCTAGTCTGCCAGAGCCTCTGTCAAGCACTCTGCTATCAGGTAACATTAAAGGTGGGTGTGTGTACGTGTGTGTGAGTTGTGCAACTGAGCAGTGATGAGTGTGAATATGAGATCTTCCCCTTTTTCACAGGTGAAAGCAGGATCTTCTTTCAGGTGCTCAGTGTGCGTGCTGGTTTGAATATGTGTGTGCATGTATAGTATGTGTATGCAAGGGGGCTGCTGAGGGGTGGAGGAGGATGCTACTTCAACAGGTGTGTATCTAACATCACAGTGAAAAGCTAAGGGATTAGGGGATTACCCATGTGCAATATAACCTGACACGCACACACACAGACACACACGCGCACGCACGCACGCACACACACACACACACACACACACACACACACACACACACACAAACACTCTGACAGGCTCTGGTAGACATGTTTACATAATTTTGCATTTTTTCAAGTCCATAGATAAATTTAGTAAATTTACAATGACATAAAGCTAAAATACTTCACATTTCAGAAGCTGCAATCAGCAAATATTTCTCAAGCATTCTGGTTTAATAAAATTACTTAAAGCTGACTATAACATCTTTAAAATTGATGGATGACAATATTTTGTTAGGAGAAAGATTAGACATTCCTAGTGAAAACTGGTACAGGCGATGTGTCCCCATGCGTCCCTCTAGCCCGACACCAACACTTGCACACATACTCCCTTTAAATCTCTCCTTTCCTCTCCCTCTCTTCCCCTTTCCCACACCGCCCAATGCGCCGCCCTCCCTGTGTGAGTGCTCTGTTGGCATGACTGGGATGGTGGAGTGCCGACAGAGCTGAGCACCAGAAACCTATGGGCACTGCCACAGTGGGAAAATAAACATATCTGACTGACAGCTTGAAACAAATGCTTTCCCACAAACACAGACACAGTGCCGCTGCGCTACCAGGTATGCTGTATAAGCTCAGAATTTGGCAGGAGAGGTGAGCTTTACATACACGAGAAGACCTTTCTGTTCATAAGCAGAAGCACTTACTCATGGATTCACAACGCTTTCTAAAAAGTGTTGAGCTCAGCAGTAGCAGAGCTCTAAAGACAGGTGCTTCCTATCCTTTTGAGACACGGCAGTTGACTTTTCTTGCCGCATTGATTCTATTCATCTCATTATCATGAGACCGACTCATCTGAGAAGCTATCAAGTCTTCAATAAAGCCACTTATTAACCAGCTACAAAACATGGAGTCGGTCAATAATCGAGGCAACATTCTGGAAATATTTATTTAGTTTTACATACAGTATACTCTGGCTGTGTTGACACAGTTATGGCTTTGTACCGGTGCCACTGTGGTTGTTCTGCCACTCTGTGTGTGTATGTTTTGGGTGGTTAACACCAGCTGTACTGACTCGCTCTGTCTCTCAGCAGGTTCACACTGGGGCTAATGCAGCGCTAGCTCTGTCTGACCTCAGAGGTTATTGTTGTTGACGTGCCAGTCTGAGTGTGTGTTTGTGTGTGTGTGTCTCTAACAAGACACCCCTGCAGGGTCTGGCTGCACTGATCCAGCTGCAGCAGTCTGCTTCTCTTCGGCACACAACCGAACACACACAATCTAGTTTTAGTCACTTAGGGGGACATTGCATTGACTTGCATTTATTTCTTGGAGCCTTACCTTACCCTAATCGTAACCATAGCCACCACATGTCTAACCCCACCCCCATCCATTAGCATAACCATAATCCAATCCTTTTCACTTTAAACCAAAAATAAATAAACAAACAAAAATCTTGAGGACCGAAGCTTAGAAGAAGAGTACACATAATGTGGCTGTGTGAATATGCACACGCACACGCAAACACAGACACAAACACAGATTGTGCTCCTCTCTTGTTCCTCTCTATAATGTGCCATAATAGAGCACAGCTCCTCTGGCTGGGCCTCCCTGGGCCTTCCTGCTATTACATCTGAATGGGGCAGCATATGGCCTTTATGGCCTTACTGTTCTCTCTACAGGTCCCTGCAGAGAGGGGGAGAGAGAGAGAGCTTCAACTGTCACAGAGGTGTAGGCAGGGCGAGTTTGAAAAGTAGCTTGGTTGGAGTGTGTGCGAGTGAGTGTGTTTGCGTGGTGTTGTTTGTGTGTATGTGTAGTAGAGGGGGAGTAGGAGGGGGACACGGGGAGCGTTAAATGAAGCAATTAATAAAATCATTTTCTACCCGGCTAAGGAGATAACAGCTTGGCACAGTACCACAAACCCATCAACACAGCCCCTTCGCCTCCCCACCACTCATTTCAGCTTAAGGAAGACCCACACCGCTGCCCCTGATGGACCAATAACAGAGAGGGGGAGAGAGGGAGAGAGAAAAAGGGATGGAAGAGTACCAGTCATTTGAGTTTTCTTTTCTTGTTTACAGCTGCTAACACTAGAGGGCAGTGTGTAACTGCCGTCAAACTACTGGACACACACACACACACACACACACACACACAAACAGAGCAGGAACACAAAGCAGCCTGCATCACTGAACACAACAAACAAAGCCAAGATGAGCAGCACCACAGACACACATACACACACACACACACACACACACACACACACACACACACACACACACACACACACTGAGTGCACACTCATTGTCATTCCTTGCTAACATTCCAGTGAGAGCGGCAGTGGCAGCAGTAGGTCTCCTGCTAGCTCATGCTATATAGCATGGCAACACGTCAGCTCAGAGACGGGAGCACACTATCAAGGGGTGTTTTCTCCCAGAGGACGGCGGTGAAACGCTAACAGCCATTTAAACGTGTTAGGATGGCACCAAATGATTTATATACATCTGTGACCCCCCTCCTTAGCTGAGAGGAACGTTCAGAGTGTACAGGCTGAAGTTTCACCAACACACAGGGAAACATGTGCTGGTGTGTGTGCGTGTCTGTTTAGAGGGAGTTCTCACATCTGTCTCTAAACAGATAAAACATAGTGTATCGGAAACGTGCTGCTGATAGGGAAGAAGCATGCACAGTTGGAGACAAAGGCTACATTGAAATCACTGTTTAACTGTAGTGACTCTTATCAACGTGTTTGAACTACGTCTAACAGAAGCTACAGGCAGACAATGGACAGAGAAAACGTTTGCTGAGGACTGCCTCTCATTTCTAAGTGTCTGTCATTCCAACGAGAGCTGTTAGGTATCATTGTTGTCGCTGTCCTCTCAAGGATAAGCATTGACGATAAGAGTCAAAGACGGTTCCTCTCCCCAATGGGTTTATTGCAGGCAGAAGTGGAAACTTTTACCTGCACATTCTCGCCTGGGTCCTTTAGCATCTTTCTTTTTGAATCTTCTATTCACAGCGCTATTTCAGATATGGTAGAAAAAGATATTAAAATGTTTCGCAGAGCTTTTTCATAAACTATCTGTTGGTTGCTTTTGTCCGGTGGTCAAAGAAGTTGAAGACGTTTCACACTTCTGTCCTTCAGTCATCCTGCATCTAAACTGACATCCTCCACTGAAGGACCAACACTGACCCCGACCTAACACTGAGATTTGACATTTCAACTTTACCAGATAATAAACAATCCCTGAGCCACCATTCTCCAACCATCTGCATGATTGTCTCCCATTCATGTTTTAAAGCCACCTTGTTTACCTGCACCATATTTATCTGGGTCTTTGTAATACAAATGACCAGAATGAACCCTGAGATCAGTCTTTACCTTTGATAAATAAACTGCTGAGAGCAGATGTCTCCCTAATTCACCATGTGCCTGCCATGTGTCAGCTTTGAACAGGTTCTTAAATTTGTCTTTGATACCTGGGTTGCTTGTTCTTAAATGTGTAATCAAATCTAATCCTCTTGTTGTGCTTTTCGGTGTTGTCCCTGAAGAGCTGCAATTACCTGCAGTACAACACGCTGCCCTTGACTTCGGATCCCTTTTTTGGCAACAGGAGCCATTTCAGTTCAGTAGAAAGAGGCTGCCCCACCCCAAACTGGTTTACAGACTTAATGGAGTGCATGAACTTTTTAGAGAACCTGACATACCACGTGTAGATCAGAGAGTAACGTCAACAAAGACGGATTTTTGGGGCACTATTTGATAAATGGACCATATAAACCTCTAAAGAGCACATTTCTTATCTAATTAGCTGCTCCCAGGACAGAAGCCTAACACTTTCCTTAATTATGTATTATAAAAACTGTGCAGTAAATCTTAACATTTTCCTGATACACTTCATGTCTGCCTATGGAGCAGCGGCAGGGAGGAGAGTCCATCAACTGTCCACTCTTGTCGTCAGCTGTCATTTTTGTTATCACACATCTCCAATAAGTAACATTTTTGAAAGACTTTCCTGACGCCTCAGTGTCCTCTCCTCTCCTCCACTCTGCTGCTTTCTTTTCCTTCTCCTCAATGCCTTTCCTTGCCCCCCACCCCCCCTTGCTTGTCCTCCCCAGAGGGCCATGATGCAGCAACACCGGACTTTCAGTGAGAGGAGAGGAGGATTATATAGCAAATGTATAGTTCCCCATACCAACACATCTCTCTGTTATTTTTGCCACTTATAGCATGTCTCTCATGCCCAGTTCGTCCTACAGCTACAGTTTAGGGGGGGCATGGGAGCGGACGCCCTCCTTCTCCTCCTCCCTCCAACTCCATTTTCCTCCACTATCCCTCCTTTGCCCCTCATCCTTCTCTCACAGTACCACAGCCAATAACAGTGTTGGGGTCACCTATGTTAATTACCCCGCTAGTGCAACTGGGGAAAATATCTGCAATACACACACACACACACACGTGGACAGTTCACACACAACGGAATCGGTGAGTAAGCATGTGTCACTGAAGCAGCGTGTGTGAGAGTGAGAAAATAATGGTTTCAAAGACAAGGGAAATGGAGAGAGTGAGGAAATGTCATGGAGAAGGATGTCAGACGTACGAAGGAGAGAGGAGAGGGAGAAGGTGGCAAGAGGAAGCCGACCCGGAGTTGAGATGGGAAATTACTAAAGCACGGAGAAAATTCTGTTTTAATAGATACAATCCATTCACAATTTCACTTCAAAAACATAATATAATGTTTAATATTTGAGTTTTGACTCTTCTGCACTAAAAACACTACAAACGTGGAATTTCCCACTGTCAATTGACTGACCTTACTTCCAGTGTAACTTAGAGCAGTGAGGTGAGTGTGTAAATTCTCAACAATTTGTGGGAGGGAAAGATAAAAACAATTTGCTTCCCCTTCACCCGAATGAAGAAATGAACTGCAGAAAACTAAGTATGAAACTAAGCAGAAAACTAATGGTTGCAACCATTAGCTCACCGGGGAGTGGATGTCAGCTACATAAGCAGTGTGGTTTTAGCCGTAGTTGAAAGATGTCATATGGAAACGCTACAACACATTTAAACAGACTGTTGTTCTGCTTGTTAAAGGGAAATGATTTATTTAGGGGGGTGCAGGGAATATTTTCTTCATGTTTCTGAGGGTTATGCAGGCTCTATGTCCACACTTTTATATGGTTCTCTTTACTTTTGCCTGTCTTGCTGCTCAGATTATCTGAGCTAAGCAAAAAGAAGAGAGTGAATATTGCTCTACCCTCTGCCCATCCTGTCTGTCTATCTGTCTGTCTGCCATGCACACAGGCTCTATTTATGGAAAGCAATGTCACTCATGCAACACCATCAGATAGCTTTCTCCCTGGCCTGCTCACTGCTCATACATCATTAACATTCTCCACGACCCCAGTGCGCGCACACACACACACACACACACACACACACACACACACACACACAGGCTGCACAGCACACGTCATGATGCCAATCAACCAGTACAAGACAATGCAGCCACATGGCTATACAGTTCCACACTGTATGTATACAAATCAGGCATATAACATTTTTTTTAAAGCGTCATCATTAATAATACGTAGATTATTATCAGATACTGTACATTTTGTTATTTTTATAACAAATACTCCGATGTGTACAGTTATTAGAGCTGCAACTAATGAGCAATTAATCTGCAGTCCGTTATTTTTTCAATCTACAGTTTAGAGAAAATAGTGAAAAATGTGCATTACAGTTTCTCACAGCCCAAAGTGACGTCTTCAAATCACTTTTGTCTTACCAATGGTCAAAACCCCCATGATATTCACTTACCAAAGAAAAGTAGAATATCCTCAAATTTGACACATTTTTGGCACTTTTACTTAGTGAACAAACTGAAAAGGATTCATTATTCATTTTCGGTTGATGAACTGAGTAAGTGACTAAAAACTTCTGCACTAACTGTCGGGCTACATTTTTAATTCAAGAGTCAGGGCTGCTGCGATGGACTGGCGACCTGTCCAGGGTGTACCCCTGCCTTTCGCCCAATGTAAGCTAGGATTGGCTCCAGCCCCCCACGACCCTGTACGCAGGATAAGCGGTTGACGTTGGATAGATGGAGTCAGGGCTGCGATGTCTGTCATCACACCTAAAGAAATAGCTTTGGACATTTTGGGAAATGCGCTTATTCGCATTGACTTTTTTGAGTTAGATGAGAAGATTGATAACCAATCTCGTGTCTGTATGGTAAATATAAGGCCCGAAGCCAGTTATCTTAGCATTAATCCTGGAAACGGGAAAAGAGTTAACCTTGCTCTGTACAAACACACTGTAAGCACCTCTAACATCACTAACATTTTATAACTCAATTGGTTAGCATTGCTAAAAGAAACACACAAAACTGGGTGTTTTTAAAACTTCTGTTTTTGTATGGACAAAACAAACAAGATATAATGTTTTAATTAGCTAGCTTTAGGGGTGCTGGAGAAAGCACGGCATGGTCTCCCAATTATTAAAGTCTTTGTGCCAGACAAAGCTATTTGGCAACTGGTGATCACCCCTCTAACTCTCAGCAAGAAAGCAAATAAGTGTATTTTCTAGAATGTTGAACTATTTCTTTTACAGGCTGTCACAGGTATAGAGTCTTGCTCAAGGAAACATACATGCTGTGTGTCAGATTGATGTGACAAAGTCCAATATTTGCAGGTGAAAATTGTTGGTGGCTTCAACAACTGTCTTGATAGTAAAACTATTTTACTTAAAGTAGTTCAGCCATTTTCCTTTATTTTTTTCACCTCTGCTAATCCTGTGAATGTCTTTGGGCGTGTGGATACTTTAAAACCTCAATTTTTTTTGTGTTACTAGTTTAATGTGTGTCAAAGTGTTAAATAAAGCTTTGCGTGTGTGCATGTTTGTGTATGAAAAAGGAGAGAGTGACAGAAACAGAGAGAGAGAGAGAGAGAGCGAGCATGTGACCTCGTCAGCCTCAGAGACAGCCTTCAGAGAACAGTGATGACAGGAGGAATTAGTGAAGCAACACAAACCAGAGAAAATAGCCTCCTCTCCTCTCCTCAACCACAAAAAAATCTCCTAGCACTTTCACTTGCTCACTGGAGCAACATTTCATATTTGGGCAGATACAAGGATTCACAAAAACTCTTTAGAAGTCAGTTAGTAGTATCTACAGCTTCACACAGAGCACCAGGAGTTAACAACCCGAGCATGGACATATGGGACGGAGGCAGAGAGACAGAGAAGGGAACACATCTGGACAGGGATTAGGACTGCTAAAGAGGCTAAAAAAGGAGGTGGAGACAGAAGGATAGGCTTAGCGATGGCTATGGGAGGGGCAGGGAAGCTGTCGAGGGTGTTTGATGGGTGAAGGTGGGGGTGGGCGAGGGATGAAGTCAGCGAGAAAGTTATTTTTTTCTTACTTGAAAGAAGCCCGGGGGCATGGGTCCTCCTGGCATACCATCGTTGGGTGGCATGTTGCCCATCACTGGACTGGGAGCAGCGGCCGCACTCTGAAAAAACACATGAAAGCACAGTAAACACTCAGTATTCATCTTTGATGGAGCAACAGAAAGTTGTTGAAACGGGTTAAAATAATCGTGTTCACTGCAAATAATGGAAAGACAGATACGGTGTGTAGAAAATGATTTGCCACAAAATGTCCAACCCTGATTACACTCACTGAGTTTCAGGACACAAATTGAGCCATTACCAAAAACTGATGAAGATATGATTCTTTGTTCACAGTGATAAATTATCTGATGGAAGACACAAATCTATCGTGTCAAGGTGCAGATAGTTTAGGAGGAACATTATGGCTTTGGCATGCTTCCTGTGAACTATGATGCACCGTCTGACCGCAACAAATCAAGACAACCAAATCAGTCCCACCTTTTCAGGACTAGCTGAAGAGTCATACAAATGCACAGATATGATCCCATTTGCTCTGTTATGTTCCAAACTGATCTGTTGACTAACAACAACTATGTGAAAATATACAAATTATACATTTACACAATGTACAATAAAAAACTATGAATAACCAAATTCCTCAATGTCAACATTCAACACTTCCTGCAACTGCTTCAAATTAAAAGCCTTTCAGTGGTGCCTCCATGTAGGGCTAGAGATCAAACCTTTTCAATGCAAGTCCCCGAGTTGATACCCAAAACAATGCCTGTTTCAGAACCTTAATTTGAGAAAAATAGTCATGTTTTTCTACAAAACTCTTTTTTTCATTTATTGAATTATGCCAAATATCTTATTTCTTCATTTTTTCTTTAGATACAAGAATAAGCAGTTTTTATAATGTTTTAGACACATTTCATTGGGTAAAAATATTGATTCATTTCACAGCCCACCCATATGGTTTTGGTGGATTTTGTTAAATTTCTAGCAGTGTTTTGGTCCCACTTCATAATGTTAAATAACAACAACAACAAAAAAACATAATCTTGAGAGCAGTCTTTATTCCTGTGTGTAACCCCAGTTTGAATATGGCCTCCAAATATGTTTTTGGCAATATTCCCTGCATCTTTGCTCTCAATCACAATGATTTTCAACATCGCAGAGAGGACAGATGTGACACTCGCTGCTCTGGTTTTCTTCTGAGGCACTGAGGCTGACAGTTGATGTTTGGTTATGAATGCTTTGTCTGAGCTTGACATTCACACATGGCCAGCGCGATGAGAGGAGGAAACAAAAAAGTTACCCAAAGAACAAATTTTCAGCCAGAATGTGGAGCCAATTTGTGCGTTACAGGACAGTCCTGCGCTGCGGAAGAGGGAAGCTACAAACTGCAGTTCTTCCATGCCGACACACTGTCCTCTTACAAAAAACAATACTGGTTGTATGTTCAAACACTTAAAGCAACTTATCTTTATATTTTCCATACAAAGGGACATTTTATGGTTGTGCAAAAAATGGCTGTCCAAGTAGCAAATGTGGACGTTTCGTAAGGTGTTACGCTTCTCAAAATGTCAGTGTAGATGGATAGGCATAACAAAATGTTAGTCTTTGACACCAGAGACTGTTTGCATCCTGTCTCTTACAATAGACAGCATTGGTTTATTTTAACCATAACTACAGTCTTTTCCTAACCAAGTAGTTTTAGTTGCCTAAATGTAACCGTAACTTTGACCATGGAGGTGGCAGAAAATTGCTCATATAATAAATTACTTTGTTGATTATGTTGGATGACTTGTTGCATAATTGTAGAGGAACCACAGGTGCTTTAATAGAGTTAACAGTAATTTTTTTATTTCACAAAACCTGTTAGCTACCGAACATACAATGTACAAACCACAAAATGTACAAACACACACACACACACACACACACACACACACACACACACAGCGCTCTCCTCCGGCCCTTCCCCCCACTGTAACAGGAGCTTCACTCACTTCCAGAGCAAACAATCCCTCCATCCCTCGGCTGACCCACACGGCCCAGACACTAACTAACAGGCCCCGGGGCCATGAGGCAGGACAAACACACATGGACACACTGCACTGGTAAGAGGGTGTGAATCTGTGGGACTCTGAACAAATCATAAGAGACTTACAGAGTGCGGACACGGACATATCCACAGGAGTGAGAAACAAGCAGAGAGTGGAGGGAGAGAGAAGATGAGACAGAGAGAGAGAATAAAAAAGTTAGGGAGAGACATTTAAACAGACGGAGCTGCCAAACAAGAAAGATGGAGAAAGAGAGAAGAAGAGACAGAGGGATCTCTCCAATGGTGTCGAGAGGTCGGACAGTGAAGGACAGTCTGCTAAAGATGCTTCTATAGTACTCTGAGGCCTGTGTGTGTGTGTGTGTGTGTGTGAACTGTATCAGTCCCTCCCAGCATCAAGCATGAAGACAGAGAAGTCACGGGTATCAACCAAACCAGAATGTAAAGGAGCATGCAGCTAACTTGCTAGCAATGCCCACAGCATCACAAAGTTATTAATGATTAATTTTATTTATCCAACAACATAGTCTGCTGACAGCAGAGGCAGCCTAATACACAAGTCAACAAAGGATTTGGGTTGACCTGAAGTTTTATGGTTCATCATAGATGGACATTAATATAACTGATATGAAGCGCATGCTTTTTAAAACATCTGGAGGGTCCTTGTAACCTGGTGGTCTTGGACATGTACAAAGTGGCCGAAACATGTGATCTCATTCCATTTAAAAAAACATTTACATGTCAGGTATGGGTGGGGTTTCCACTTCATACTGTGTCCTGATTTAGTGCCGAAGACCTCTATAGTATATGTAACAGGATTAATAATACCGTATAATTCTAGTTTGATGGATGTAACAACTTTGCAGGATCTTCTACAAAAACACAGAGGGATCTAAGACACTTCTGACCTCAGCTGGGCCATATGAGTATGTTTAATTGTGTGCAGTTATCGAACAATGGGGCAGCAAAAACAATAGGGAAAATGCTGTATATTACACACGCAAATGTGAACAGGCACACACACAGTTGACCAGCTGTGGCGCATCGGAGAGCATTATCTATTATCTAAGGGATCAGCAGAGAGAAAGAGAGAGAGAGAGAGAGAGACGAAACGAGAAAAGGAGGATGGAAATGAAAATGAGAAGAGGAAGAGAGAGAAGGCCAGAGGTAGCTGGATGAACGGCAGGGCATCTCAGGGAGAGGAGGAAGAGTGAATGGAAGTGATGCTGGCATGTAAGTATGTGTGGCAAGTGTGTGTGTGTGTGTGTGTGTGTGTGTGTGTGTGTGTGTGGGGCTCCATGGTACTCAGGTGAAGCAGCAGCAAAAGGCCCCTTCTCCTAGTTGCCATGACAACCCCGACCTCAGCTCCTGCTCTCCAGTGCCCATTAAAACCCTCAGGCCGTCAATCATCAACATGGCCAGGGAGCAGAGAGAGAGAGAGGGGTGTGTGTGGGGGTGTGGGGGTGGGGGGGGGGGGGGGGGGGGGGGGGGGGGGGGGGGGGGGGGGGGGGGGGGGAGAACGAGAGAGGTAGGAAGAGAAGAGGAAAAAATCAGAGAAAAGAAAGAGAAAGAAGAAGAAACAGAGATGGAGTTTAAAGCAGCCTGTGTCTTTTCATAGCTGCCCTGTTTGCCGCTATCTCCCTCTTTTCTCTCTCTCTGCACACAAACAAACCCGATGCACAATACCTGAACAGTGTTAACTCCTCACACACATCACACTCCTCTGTCTCACCCTCTCCCCACCTCCATAAAACCATACAATAAAGGCAGAGCTGCATTTCATGACATTATCTTTATTCCTTCAATTTCACACAAGCTATCTTCATTCAGCACGCAATTTTAACTAATGATCCTGCTTGTTCGCTATACAACATTTTCAGTCTTAATTCTGCATCCGTCCATACCTCCTCCTCTTCCTTCATATTGGAAAAAGAGCTTCTAGATCAGTGATGTATTCAGTGTTTTTGAAATCTAAAGCTCTCTGTGTCCATTTGTTCTATCTGTTCTCTGAGGTGTGGCTCTGATGAGCTATATGAGTTTATATCTAAAAGAATAATTTGTTTGTTGAGGGAAACATACATTTTTTCCTACTTGCCCAGGCTCATTGATGCCCTTTTTATGTTTCTGCTTGCAATTTGAAGGTATATTGAAAGGTGTAAGCTGAGCTTCGTGAATGCCTCTTAGTTCAGGGAGAAAGTCTGTATAAATGAACATTTCGACATTTTGGGAAGATCGCTTTTTGCTGAGACTTAGATGAAAAGGTTGACGCTTTCATCTTTGTATGGTAAATATGAAGCCAGAGCCAGCAGCTGGTTAGCTTAGCTTAGCTTAATTTAGCATAAAGAGTGAAAACAGGGGAAACAGCAAGCATGGCTCTGTCCGAAGTAACAACATCCACCTACCAGCACATCTAAAGATCACTAATTAGACTGTTATATTTCGTTTGTTTGATTTCAAATGACAATGGAAGTGGAAAAACTCTGTTGTGTTTTTTACATTTAAGTAAGCCAACCAATTGAGATTCTGTTTAACATGTTAATGTGAGTTTTAGAGGTGTCGATTAGCTGATTTTGTTACCTTCAGACAGAGCCAAGGCTAGCTATTGCCCTTCGTTTCCAGTCTTTATGCTGAGCTAAGCTAACTTCTGCTTTACTATTTTTATCAAGGGAGTCTGCTGTCTTTGACGAGAGCGAAATGTTTCTGGTTAAAAAAAAAGAGTTGGGCTTAAAATATTGTAGTTTTTCATGTAATAAATATAAAAAGGATATAACAAGTAAAAGTCTCATCACATGTAGTCACATGTAATCTACAATTTTTGGACTCTTCTATTTGAGCCTGTTTCAGTTACTAACTAATCTCACAGGTCAACATACATTCAAACTGTAGGCACAGACATTTAAGCTATCCTCCTGTAGTTATCATCAGGCATATATTTGATAATTTTCTCTTACAGAAGGGGTCTGCTCTCCTTTTGCCCCTGGTTGTGATCCTCTTTAGCTTCACAGCGGAGACTGGCTGGTTAGGTGGCTGGCTGGCCCACAGACAGTGAGTGAGCGGCTCTATCTGTCCGGTGATCAGACCTCAGCTTCCAGGGGGTAATGGATCTGCTGTTATCTGGGTCCAGACAAGCAGGCCAACACACTGCTACCTGCTGGCCACAACAACACTGATACCGACCTGTTAGTTCTTGTGTGAGCGTCTTTCTGAGTGTGTGTATGTGTGTGTGCAAGCTTGTGTTTCTTTTAGATCACGAGGGCTCTGTCTGACCTGCCTGGACTGACCTTACAGTCTTCAGCAACCCCCCGACACACACACACACACACACACACACACACACACACACACACTATACAGTCCCCTCCAAAAGTATTGGAACGGTAAGGCAAATTCCTTTGTTTTTATTTTTGACTGAAGACATTTGGGTTTAATATCAAAAGATGAGTATGAGACAAGAGTTCAGAATTTCAGCTCTCATTTCATGGTATTCACATCTAGATATAGAGGACATACCACCCTTTGTTTGAACCAACCCATTTTTCAAGTGAGCAAAACTACTGGAACATGTGACTGACAGATGTTTCTTGTTGCCCAGGTGTTGCCTTTTAGGTTGATTGTCCAAACATTAAATATCTCTGCATGACTACTCTTAAGCTTTCATCCTTGGTTCAAATCCTATGAAGACTGCATTTCCTGTTAAAGAGGATAAACCAACATGAAGACCAGAGAGCTGTCTATGGGAGAAAAGCAAGCCACTGTCAAGCTGAGAAAAGAAGGAAAATCGACCAGAGCCTTTGGACAAACACTGGGCATAGCAAGCACAACAATTTGGAATGTCCTGAAAAAGAAAGAAATTTCTGGTGTACAGAGCAACAGACGTCAAACAGGTCGGCCAAGGAAAACAACAGTAGTTGATGACAGAAACATCGTGAGAGCTGTGAAGAAAACCCCCAAAACATCAGTAAGTGACATCACCAATGACCTCCACAGTGCAGAGTGAAGGTATCACAATCCACTGTTGGAAGAAGACTCAGAAAGCAGAAATATAGAGGCCACTCCACAAGATGCAAACCACTCATCAGCAGTAAGAATCGGAAGGCAAGATTGAAATTTGCAAAGAAGTACAGAGATGAGCTGCAAAAGTTCGGGAACACAATCTTACGGACTGATGAGACCAAGATTAATCTCTAGCAAAGTGATGGAAAGGCCAAAGTGTGGAGAAAGAAAGGAACTGCTTATGATCCAAATACTCAGCTCATCTGTGAAGCATGATGGAGGTAATGTCATGGCTTGGGCGTGCATGGCTGCTTCTGGAACAGGTTCATTAATATTTATTGATGATGTAACTGATGATGGTAGCAGCAGAATGAATTCAGAAGTGTACAGAAACATTTTGTCTGCCAATTTATGGAGAAATGCATTGAAACTAATCAGGAGGAAGTTTATCATGCAGCAGGACAATGACCCAAAGCACACTGCCAACAAAACAAAGGACTTCATCAGGTGGAAAAAGTGGAAGGTTTTAGACTGGCCAAGTCAATCAGCTGACCTTAACCCAACAGAGCCTGCATTTCACCTCCTTAAGAGGAGACTGAAGGGAGAAACAGCCCGAAACAAACAAGAACTGAAAGAAGCTGCGGTAAAAGCCTGGAATAGCATCACAAATGAGGAATACAACAGTTTGGTGATGTCGATGGGTCGCAGGCTTGAGGCAGTTATTGCAAGCAAGGGTTATGCCACCAAATATTAAATGTTATTTACTTTAAGATTATTTGTTTTACTTTACATTACATTTGCTCACCTAAGCCAGCTGTGGTCCAATACAAACGGTGATATGTCCTAAGTTGTTTAACACATCTAGATCTGAATACCAGGAAATGAAAGCTGAACTGAAATCTTGTCTCATACTCATCATTTGATCTTCAACCCAAATGTCTTCAGTGAACAACAAAAACAAAGGAATTTGCCTTATCCAATACTTTTGGAGGGGACTATATATCTCAAACACACAAAGAAACCATCAAAATGATAAAAGTCTGTGCTGACATTTTAACCACAGCTCTGGACAAAAAGTTTTCACATGTAGACACACACTTACACTCACACAGAGTCCAGTCCAACTCCTCTATGAGCTTACATTATTCACTCAAGGGCTCTCTCATTCTTCTGTTTATACCCGCTACACTCTCTATTTTTCTCTCTCATTCTGTGTCTGCTCTACTGCTACACACAACAGCCCAAACTGTGAATGCTGCTGAAAAAGCAGATGGGTTGAAGATGTTAATGTAAGAACCTGGCTTCAAAGAAAGGGTGAGGCTGTGTGGGCATATACAGGTATGCGAACGTTTGAATGAATACTCCATTGTGTGTCTATATATGTAGCTTTCTGTAGCTTTCGTGACGCTTTGCAGGCAAACTACTGGTTTCATCTGGCTTTGTGCATCTCCCAAATCTCCGTGACCAAACCAGGAATTCCTCTCCACGCTGCTCCTAACTGTCACTGCCATCACCCTTTCCTCCCAACTCCCCCCATTTGTCCTTCTGTCACAGCCCTCCTTCTCCTCATCTCTCCATCTCAGCCCTCGAGTGCTCCAATAACTCTGTCAGTGAAGTCAACTCTATAAAGATTAGCAGAGAGGCATGGAGTGTGTAAGCAGGGCTGCCGGCCGACAGACGGGCCTAATCGATGGAGCTGCCGGGCTGCTCTGCCAGGAACCCAAATCCCAACCCTGCGACATGGAAATACCCTCGATGGCAGGAGCTGCTCCCTGCGCAGGCGTGCATACAAACACACAACAGGTATGCAGCCAAATATGCTCTCTCTCCGTCTCACACACACATATGCCATTGCCTTCCCATAGCTCCGGCAGCTGTTATGTCAATCAGGTGAATTAATTACCGGTAAACAAATCTGCTTGGGATCCCCTCACAGAGCACACACAAACACAAACATACACATATCCCTCCTCCCCCGTACCGCCTCTGTCTCCCAAGTATCTCCTCCCAGCATCAGGGCCCCAGGAGCCTGGAGCTGCCTCCCAGCTACCCAGGCACCGCTTGGAGCTAGGAGCCCAGAGGGAAGGCGCTGCGGCAGGGGGACATCGCCCCGGCTCTCCCTCTGCTGCCCTGGAGCGCCTGCCTTTACTCCCGCTGCTGCCTCTCAGGCTAACCAATCAACCCATGGCAATTCACACATACTACCTGACAGGAAAGACAACACACTCAGGAATATAGATGGCATAAACACACACACGTTTGTGCACACATATATGCGCACAGACACCTGAAAAAAAGACTGCTCTGAAATTAAACAAACAAATGCTGAAACACAGACAATTCAGCTTGTCAATTCCTGCCTCCTGTAAACATGATATTGATGTGGTGACTCTCTGTGGGCTGGATGGCAGCTGACAGAACAAAGACAGGGATCCATAACACGTGACAGACAAAGCAACCCACAATGTGAATAAATAAAAACAAGCAACGAAAACTTGTTTAAGAACTAAAGGTCAGATTTCACTTCTGATGTGCACATTAGAAAAGGATACATTTAAAGCAATAATTCTGGTTTACTAAAACTTATTTTCATAGATTTGGTCATCATTCCTTCCTGAAGAAACCTGAGCAGTGACATGATCACAGGATTTAAACAAACGTCCAGGTTAACCAACACTAGTTGGACGAAAAGACAAAGAGGAACAGTGATATTATTACCCAAACCGATATTTGTACTTATAAACATCCATCACAGTTTACAGACCCACTCACTGGTTTAAGTTTGACCTACTGTACTTGCTGTAGATCCAACTGACCTATTGCTTGTTTACAACCTCTCTGATCAGCTGACAGATCATTTCATGCTCCACTGGATTTTGTTGTGACAGTGTTTCCTTTTTCCCAGAGCAGAGTGACTTCAACAATCACCACCATAACCAATATAAATGATCGCAGCCAATACAAATGATCGTAGCCAATAGAAATGATCATAGCTAATATAAATGATCGCAGTCAATAAAAATTATCATAGCCAATAGAAATGATCGTAGCCAATAGAAATGATTGCAGTCAATAGAAATTATTGTAGCCAATAGAAATGATCAAAGTCAATAGAAATGATGGATAAAACCTCATAGATCCAACTGAGATTGTAATAAACTCAAACTATCACCCCGTACACTTCCAAAACACAGCATTCACATGCCTCTTTGTTTTATCCCAGTGTTAGTTCAACAAAGAGCTAAAACAATTAGTTTGCAACTATTTTGGTAATCAATTAATCGTTTAAGTTATATACCAAGCAAAAATGCCAATGTCTGATTGCAGCTTCTGTCTTTAATTGTTGCAAACTTAATATCTATTGATTATAGACTGTAGTTGGAACAAAAATGTAAAAACGATGCTTTGGGATTTAATAAATAATGATGGACTGTTTTCAGCATTTTCTGAAATTTAGAGTAGAGTAGACAAGGAGGCGTTAGCAATACAATACAACTCGGTGCTTAAATGCTATGTAATAATATATGTAAGTGAAAGTGCCACAAACATGCATAAACTCGGTAAAACCACATATTGATGTAAAGCCAGTAAGAAGACACACACACACACACACACACAGAAATGCATAAACACATACCCAGAAGCCTTTATTGGCGTCAGTGGATAATGACCAAAGGTTGGCGATGGCCTGCTGCTCGCTCTGGTGACCCTTTCTAACACAGGTCCCCCCTGCTGGCACTGCTCTTTAATTACACACATGCACACACACACACACAAACACAAGTGCACATACACACATTGATATGGAGCCCCCACCCCCTCTGCCCATGGCCTTTCACTCCCTCATTAGGCAGTTGGTGTTGGGTGCAAAGCCACCAGAGCACCAGAGGACAGGGTGTCATGATGACGCTCGTCCACACACGCACACAAATGCACGCGCACACACACACACACACACACACACACACGCAGGCACAAACTTTGAATGAAAGACGCAGGCTTCCACATGCACTCAAAGCTATATGCCTATTTGAAGATTCTTAATGCTGCTAATTAGGGAATAATAGAATGCTTGGAGCTTGGAGACAAAACCTAATGTGAAGAAAACTGTAGAAGAATGAAAGGTAGTCAACGTTTGTCTGAGAGAGAGCAGGAAGAGACAGGAGACAGAGAAGGAAGAGAGAGAGGGAAATTATTTTATCTTGCTTTATCATCTCCCTCCTGTCCTCTAAAATAACTGGCTGGTGTCGAGCTACCACGGCTCTCATTCACTAACTCCAGATGAGGAGTCTGTATCAAGCGGGGGTTCAGTCATCGCTCAGCTCTGCAGGTCAGAGAGGGCTGCAGATCAGGACGGAGCAGGTAGATCATCCCCTCAAAGGCCACTTCATAGGTGATGGCACACATAAACACATCCAGGCACACTAAAATACTTGAAGAAACATGATGATGTGCGCTGATGCTCACTATTACCTCAACAAAACTAACTTTGTACTCTTTCCACCTACACGTAAAAAAAAAAAAAACAGCAGAAAATCAGTTGGTTCACAGCCGCCGTCTGGGGCTTGTAGAATATAATTCTAGGAACAGTTGAGGGAAAGCTGGTACCACAAAAGGTATGTAAATCATAAACAATTCATCACCAAAAAAGACTCCAGGAATGCACTGAACCTCTCAGGCCGATGATAAGTAACAGCATTAGAGGATCCAACAGTGGAACACATACTGTACAGTACATGGACACACAAGCACATAAAAGGTATGTCTGTATGTGCACAGTGACATTTAGTGATCAACACCAAGTGACATTTGCATCTGTTCAATTATTTATTTGTAGAAAGTTCAGACATCTACATTCATGTTCCTATATCCTAAAAACTGTTTACATTAAACTGCAGATGCCAATGATATTCAACCAATTTTCTACTAACTACATTCTGTGTGTTGAAATATTGTTTAAATATGTCTCCAACATATTCTGCATTTGCAACTTTACAAATTAAGGAATGCTGATACTGAAGGATTGTGTAAGAATGAAATAACAAGAAGTAATTACAACAATAAAATAAAATAAAACCTGAAAAATTGGAAGATTTCTAATATGGTAATTACTAAATATCAGCAAAGGAGGATGATAATCTGCACAATGCTTTTTTTTCCATCAATCTTAGCAACAGAAGCATTCTGCTAACATGCACTAGACAAATTTGAAAAGGAGTTTTTCCTAGTCCACCAAAACAAGCACGTTTTTAGTGGTGAATGCTATCTAGTTGCTATTTTTGATAGGAAAATCTTTAACAACACTTATGCTAATGTCTCTGTGAACACAAAATGTGTGTTGATTGGGGCATCCTAGTGGCCAGTGGGACTGCTTTCAGAGCCCTGAATGAAAGGAGGTGCAGGATTGTCCTTTTTTTACCTGGCTCAACATTTGCCAGATCGCAGCACCACGTCATTCAGCAAAAGGCTGCGTTGGCCTGACACGTTGTTTTAACACAGTCATTTTCACAGTCTGAATGCCTGCTAAGGCGCTGAACATATAATCACAAGGCCCTCTGTTCATGTATGTTGGGGCTTACCTATGTTTGTAAGTCCAATAAGCTTAAAGGAGTCGTCGGACGAATCCCTACTGTGGTATTGAACAGAAGAAGGGATAAGCTAAACGAAAACTTGTATTTGCAAAAATGTTGCAGATTATGTATGACTTATTTCATCACGTAAATGTAAAAGCTTTAAAGAAACTTATTTTTTAAGATGTCCTCTGTAGAAAACACATGTATCTTTACAGGCTGGAAGAACCTGTCCCTTAATTTTGCTGCAGTTTATCTAACCTACAGACTTACTTTCACACTTGCTACTGTTGGAATCTGTTGCAGCTCAAACTTTGCCAAGATTTAATAATATAACATAACACTTTATCAGCCAGACCTCCTACGGGACTATTAAAAATGAAAAGAGTCTCTGGCAACCTTGTTAGCAATATCTACCTCCTCCTTATTCTTTGGCATTCTTTCATATTCTCCCGCTCACTTCTTTCTCTCTCTCTCTCTCTCTCTCTCTCTTTCTCATGTTATGCTCACACAACTGGATTTTATTTATGCAGCGCTGAGAAGGTGCAAGATGAAAAGGAGAGGGAAGTGGTGGCACCGTATACTGTAAACACAGAAAATGGAAAGAGAGAGAGAGCAGGCAGGGAGTTAAGAGTACACGTTCCATAGCGCCTGAAGCAACGTGGTGGACCTCAAAGCTGAAGTCAGACGTCTTTAGCAGTTAAAGAATTACCATATATTATCCTGCATAATGTGGTAATAGCCAAAATGAGCTGAGTAAACACTGTACTGGAGAGACACAATAAGAGAAATGTTGAGGAAAAAAAACTCCAGTCACAGCCTACGACTGAATTTTATTCTGTTCTATTGTAACAACAGACACACGCCTGCACAATCGACATTCAGATCAAATTCTTATCCGTCCACTCTCAATCTGTGTGTCTGACACTTGTGTTTAGCAACTAACAGAAAGAGACCAGACATTTAAAATCATCTCACGCCATTCTGATCCACTCACCCCATTTCTATTTTAGAGTATTCATGTGTGCGTGTGCGTGTGTGTGTGTGTCAGACCAGGCAGGAAGAGGCATTCCCATAGGAGCAGTCCTCCTGAGCGCCAGAGATTGGGGGGTTGGGTGTGTGAGACACACTCAAACACACACACACACACATACAGACAGTATACCAATTTCCATTTCGTATCCCAGAGGCACCTTTATGTAGACCACCTCCACCACAAAAGTCACAAACTATGGGATTTTGATAAATATAGGGATTCACATGAAGTTTTTACACTCGCAATGGTAGGGATTCTCATGTGTCTAATTGCGTGTCACCTCCTCCGTCACACTGATGGATACGTTGTAAGAATTACTTACACATAAAGACCAAACACACCTCAGGAGGATCACGCAGTCAGTTAACCCAACAAGAACATTTAGAAGATGTGAGACATTTTGTGCCAACGTTGACTTTTTTTGAGCATCTTTATAGTCATTCAAGAAGCTTTTCCCTGTTGGTGATGTTTTGAGTTACTGAGCCAAAGTAATCATTGCTTTACATCAGTGCACTGCACACCAAATATTTTTATTCATTTAATGATCAAACAAACAAGCCAGCGTACAGAGCAGATCAGGGTGAGCATCTCTCAACTTACAGGCTTGTGATGACAAACCTGTCTTCTCTAAACAGTGTCCAGATTTCCACCAAGTCTAAGGCCAAGTTCAGCCTGATCAGCTGTCTTGGTCCAGGTCCTGGGGTTAGTTAGGTTCGACTCTTTAAACCCAGTGGCCTTGAGGACCCAGCAGCCAAACACTACCTAACCCTGTCTCCTGCCAGACAGGAGGAGGAGGAGGTGAGGGGAGACAGCAAACCGCATTCCCAAGACAATGGACGGTCTGTGGGACTTTCTGAAACTCTGAGGACCCTCGGGCATGTTGAGGAAAGAGGGAAAATTTGAGGGAGAAAGGCAGACAGAAAGAGAGAAAGATGTTAAGAATAATAAGAAAAGAGGTCAGAAAAAAGGAAAAGAAAGTAAATAATGTGGAGGAAAAACAAAGAGGAGGTGTAAGAGAAAGGAGTGCTGGCACAGTTGTAGGGAACTGATAAGGAAAAAACACAGGTAGAGCAAGACAGGGAAAAAGATTTTTTTTAAAACAAGCTTGACTGTTATTGCTGTTAGTTTACCTGTGAACTATGAAAGTTGAGTCAGTACTCGTGTTTCAACTTATGCTAAGTTCATGTCACGTCACACAAACCCTAAATATAAGCAGCCATGTGGGAACAAAACATTTACAAGCTCCTAGTCCAGGGATTCCCCCAGGAAATAGTTTAAGAGAGGTGGAAAGCCGCCAAGATCCTGGCGAATCTCGACTCCTAATCAAATTTCTTAAAAACAACATTTGCTGGAATAGCACCGCTTTTCTTTTTTACCTGAAGTTTCATGTTTTGTTTCATGGAAGTGTATTAATCTTGTATCCCAGCTAGTGTAGGCTGTCTCGTTTTCAGGTGAGGTGCCTCCACTGTAACACTGCGGGAAACCCTGTAGTTGTAATTACGAGTAGGAGATCTGGAGATTGTCTGACGGCTGCGATATCTCCCACTTGGTGAGAGAGGAACTGCTGAAGTCCAAAAAAAACTAGTGCCAAACTAGCCGCAAAGTAATTGGAAACAAAATCCAACACTAAGACTAATGCTGTCAACTCAGCTCATTAGAATTGAGCTACCTGGTTGAACTTGTACCTGAAAAACAGCTAATTTAGTCTACATTTCCTTTCATGTGGTGTGATTATGGTGATAAAAATGGATAACCACCTTGGAATAATGTCGAATTCTGTTTCCATATTAGTGTGTGTTGCCCGTTAAGCCTGATTTATAGCTGTACGTTACGTAGGCTATGCTGTAACTGACCTCCTCAAAAATGTAACTACACGTCAAGGTTATGGCAGCTATAGGTTACATGGATGTAACTCCAGTTCTCAAGTATGCGCGTAGCTGAAGAAGAAAGTAAAATGTATTCACTGTTACTGTGGGGATTATTGTTAAAGCATAGTAACGCCCAATCATGCGCAATATGAGGCTTCCAGTGTTGCAGTGGTCTAATCAACGGGTGAAATGCAAGGCTCAACCATATATAAAAACCTACGCTGCAGATATCTACAGCATTACTCCCGTTAACCTTTTCCGTCAAGCAAAAATACAATTTTACCCGGAACCCAACTATGGAAATCATCAATTTGAATGTAAAACAGACTTTGACACAAGAGTTGAACACTGCCAGGTTGTAACAATGGGACGTGTACTCATTTTACTGACGTTGCCCAACTGCAGCATTAGGTAGAAGATACCATGCTGCCAACAACCGGTGGGTCACGTATCCATGAAACGGCAACCTTACAACCGTACCTGCCTTCTTCCTCCTTCCATTCCATCCCACCTCCACTAGCACCTCCGCCTGTCTGTCCCTGGAAGACACACCGGAAGATAAACGGGCTTGGTAGGACCTGCTGACCTCTGGACCACCAGTCGACAGGCTCCCAGAGTTCAGCAGGCTCTGACATACAATGAGATCTGACATTTATGTGCTCTGTTTGCATTCTTGCTCCCACAAACTAGTTCGGTTGCCAGGCAGCATTGCTCATAGCTTGGCATAGCTTTAGCGTTGTCAGAGATAGCGGCGTCGGGGAGGTGCTCTTTCAGGGATGATTTAAACTTCCATTTTCAGTGACAACGGCCTTTCATCCTCCACACGAGACAAGACAGAGAGCACAGAGCAGCCAGTTCCCGTCCGGCTACTCAGAGGTCAAAGAGCCAGCACTTCCTGGGTCGGCCCCACGCTGTCAGTAGGACGGAGGTTGACAAATATTTACTCTGGAGGAGTCATGGGGAGGAGGAGATGAAGACGAGGAAGAGGAGGTAAAGATTTCCAGAGAGCACCTCACTTTCGCTCAACACAAGCACGCATGTAGGCAGGCAAACTCTCACCAGCGTCGCCATCAATAAATAAATAGAGGCTGACAGAAATATCCCCAGCATAGCACAGCACTGGCACGAACAGAGAGAGCACCAGAGAGGGGGGAGCACACACACAGACTGAGACGCGAAGATAAAGGCTGGAAGAGATAGCGACAGAGAGAAGAGACAGAGGCAAACAGAGCGAATAAAAGAGAAGCCCATAGAAACAGAGAGAAGAAGAAAAAGAAGATGAACGGATTCAAAGAAAGGGAAAGAAGATGACTTCGTTCTTTTTGTTTGGTCGGGGTCTCTAGTCAGTACAAAGGATTAATAGCTGAGGTAAAACCTGCTTACTGTTCACTCCTGTTTGCAGGAAGAGGGGGATTATTTTCTCTCACACGTTGAACGCCCCACATCCCTCTTTGCCCCCGCCCCACCTAAGTCAGACTCTCTCTTTCCCCACCCCTCACCTCCACAGACGGACAGACCAGACCGGGCTGTGCAGCGCCGCAACACACACATACACACACTCCGGAAACACACACAACGACCCCCCTATATGAGCCTCTGCTCCGTCACTCTGTCTCAACTTCTGGTTCTGATTTAGAAACAACCTCCTCTCGTTCACCGCTCTCCCCTCCTTCTCTTCAATCCATCTCTCTCTCTCTCTCTCTCTCTCTCTCTCTCTCTCTCACAGCATGTGTGTGTGTGAGAAAGAGAGTGTGTGCGACAGTAACACTCGGTCTCCTGCAAATGGTTACACCAACACGTGTGCATGCACAGCCAGAGACATTTATGCCCCCTGTGTGAGTTGTGGTTACACACACACACACACACACAAACAGCATGCAGCACCCGAGATCATATTCATGGAGACACATGCTCCCCCTCTTCAATGATTAGTTTAAATATGCCAGTGATCACAGAACGGCAGGAAGACCCAGTACACATGGAGCTACACGCACACTCTCCATTCCTCTCTCTTAGCTCCAAAACACACTCGCTTTTCATTTGCTGTTTCCCCTCCAAGCAGTGCCGGCAGGCTGCCAAGCTACACATAAACATGGTGCATTGCATTTCACAGCCTTTCTGCAGGTACAGTAATGCAAACACTGGAAAATATTTAAGCCACATCAGCGGTCCGCTCGCTCTCAGTCGGAACCGAGGCTTCTGAAACTCTGATGCTTTTACCATCCAATCGCACTGGCAAGGAATGAAAACACTGGAGGCTGCTGTGTGTGCTTCTAGTACATATTAGAGCAAAGAACCAGATTGTATTTCATTATTATATTCATCATTATTAAAAAGTTGGGACTTGATCAAATATGTTAATGGTTTTCACTCATGAGTTAGCTTGTTAGCTTGAGAGTCTTAAGCAAAACATTTTTATCTTTTTTATATTATTGTTTTCTATTATTTGGTTTGTTTGGGTGAAGTACTTAAAGATTTTACTGTCCTTGATTTTTTGTCTCTTCTATCCGTTCATCTGTCCTTAGAAAACTTCCTCCTTTGTTTGTCTTTGTATCTTTCTCCTTCTCTGACTGAGGGAGCTATCCATCCACAGAGATGACAGTCTTAACTGAAGCTTTTCACAAAACTGGCTATGAAGAACATGTACTCAGCTAAATGAATGAATGTAATGAATGTAAATGTAATGTACTTTCAACAAAGTCATGTATGATGTCAAGCCTTTAACTGATCTCTATATAAATTTTTTCTGTTATGTCTATGCAGGATGCTGACCCCACAACACTGCAACCTTGTGCTTTAGAGGGCAGGGAGTCTGCAGGTGTTTAATTCAACCAAACAGAACATCAGGTGATTTCACTGATTAACACAACTTCAACGGCAAGACAATGCCAGGTAAGTGACGTTGGTGGAAGTCTGCACACTGTCAGCCCTCCATGCTTTTAAGAGACGTGTTGGTAGAAACTTGAGTTTTCTGGCCGTGACATTAGTCCAAATATGTTCAGCCGTCTTCATCATTTGCTCCTGTGATCCACAAAAAGAAATGCTTAGCGCATAAATGAGCAAAGTGAATTCTACCAAAACATAATTACCAAGTTTTTGCTCGACTTACTTTTTTCTGTTTCTCCTCCGTATACTGAGTCTGCAGCATCTCTGCTCCAGCAGAGGTTCATGTCAAATTAGAGCCTATTCCGATACTTTTGATACTGATTTTTAGCCATCATGACTCTAGGGATGGCAATGGTACTCAGTCATTGCACCACTTTGGTCCAGACTGACATATCTCAATGCTGTTGGATATATTGCAATGAAAGTTTGTTCAGACATTCGTGATCCCCAGATGATGAAGCCTACTGACTCTGGTGATTCCCGACTTTACCACCAGCAGGTTAACACTTTTGTTTATTAGTGAAATGTCTCGACAACTATTGGATAGATTATCATAAAATTTGGTAAAGACATTCAAGTTCCTCTCATGATGAGTTGAACTTACTTTGGTGATCTCTTGACTTTTTATCTATCTCTAACTTTTTGTACAATTTGTATTCATAGTTTTCATGTGACATCACATTCCAAGGAAAATGCTTCCTTGGGAGGGCAAAAAAGACGTTATTTTACGCTGCCTGCCAACCAATATGCAAATGATACACTGCTACTTTGAGTTTGTTACCTTTTGCGTTGCTAAAATGCTGGATGGTTGATGTTGTGCTTTCAGATTTACTAATCCAGGAGGAGACAAGCCAAGGCTGTGTTAGGTGTGGGATTCCCCATAAGGTAAAAGTAAACATTACCGCAGTCAAGCGATGGCAGGGACCTGGTGGTTTTTAACGGTAGAAATGCGGCAGCGGATGCTGTAATGTTATATGGATCAGATATGCCCAACACTTGCAGTTTGTGTTCATATCTTTCTTTTTCTTAAGTTGAAAGGTGATCCAAATAAAATTGAACTGCTTTTGCGGCGTCTCTACGGGGGAGTCGCGGAGTGAGCCGCTATGTTGGTCTGTTGTTTTGCCCTCCAGGTCAACGCGCATGTCACATGACTGAAAACTATGAATTGGGTTTAAAATCAAATTCCTGCAGAACTAATGACATTCCCAACCGCCTCAGCTGTACTTTGTGTTTACTATAGTTCTACTTAGCATATGTCAGCATGCTAACATGCTAAACTATGATAATGAACAAGATAAGCATTGTACCATGCCAAAAATCAGCATTTTAACATTGTCATTCTGAGCATGTTAGCATGACATTAGCATTTTGCTCAAAGCACAGCTGTGCCTATAAAGCCGCTAGCATGGCTGTAGACTCTCTTTTAGGCATGTTTTTTAAACCAATGACTAGATCTAGAGACAAAAAAAACTTTTTCCCCACTGTGCCCTATTATATCATTGTATAGTAGTAAATGATAAGGAACTACTCAAAACCTGATCTTCTACTAGAGCTCCAGGTGATCTTAATTAAAGGAAGAAATTTAGTGGTCTCCAGCTACAAGCTATTTCATCATGACATCAGTCTTAAGAAAACACTAATATGAACTGCAAGATGGGACAGTGACTCGTGTGACATGACACGTGTGCACACATTTATACACCTGGACCAGGAGCTTGATTATACGACCCTGAGAAGATCATTTACACTCGTGCTTCGCACACACTGGCCTCCTGCCCCTCCCAACCTCTCCTCTCTACCCCTTCTCCCACCTTCTCCCCTCTTCCTCTGCTTTCTCCATCTCGATGGCAAACCCGCCCATGAACACGAACAGGCCGCACAGCCCCGTGAGGAGAAACGTGGTCGTTTGCCTCCGTTATCTCCTTTTTTCCTACACCGCTCCCCCGTTTACACCCCCTTTTCTCTTTCTACCCCTTGCTTAACTTAGCCCTGCTTCTTTCTCTCTCTCTCTTTCACTCTTCTTTCTCTCTCGCCACTTCCCCCTCCCCCAACAGCCCTCAGCCAATGGCGTCCGGGTGTCAGGCAGCTCAGAGAAGCTGTTGTCATGGTGACGGGGCTCCTGTCTGTGCTCTGTCCCTCAGGCATCCCAGATCCAGAAAGCAGCATCGTGTTTACGTGAGAGAGGAGAAGAGAGGAGAGAAAAATGAAGGGGATGGGAGGAGGAGGGAGGAGACAGCAAAACAGTGCTGGGTATAGACGTGAGGGACAGAGAGGAGGAGGAGGACGAGGAGGAGGAAGAGATTGTGGAGGGAGGGAGAGAAAACTGCCCCACTTTGACCAGCTTTTGTTCTGCTGTGTCTTCAGGTTTGAGGGCCTTGCATGCATGTGTGTGTTTGTGTGTGTATTTGTGTACCTCACATGGTCCTGTAGACACCCAGGCATCTCACACCCCTATTCCTGGCACCTCCACCCAATCTCTGACCTTTGCCGGACTCCAGCACGCAGACACACACGGGCCTGACGCAGCACACAATCACAGCTCTTTATATGCACCCCCACCCCCCCCACACACACACATTCATCCAAGATCATGTAACCAGCCCAAAACACTTGCACCTGGTGTGGCCTAAAATAAGGTCCCCAGGCAGCCATGTCACAGGGTGGCACGACGATGACAGCAGCTCGGAGGGCCTGTGCTGACCACTGTGCCACTGAACAACACACACACACACACACACACACACACACACACACTCAATGTCTAGATCATTTAGCTCCAGGGGGCATCTGTTGCTGATTGGTCGATGCCATCGCCTGTGCCCTGATCATGACACTCGCAGTATGGGGGTTTGGGTTTGCACATTTTAATGCTGTGCAGTGAGTGTGTAGATACACAAATATTCCAATAGAGCAGGTGTTGAGCAGCACCCCAGGCCCTCCCTACTGTATAATGAACCCTGCCAGCTCCTGTATCTGTATCAGTGGTGGCCTATTGCTCTACAGTCTACACACTTGACTTTTTCTTCCTTTTCACAGGACAATCCAGTACATTAATTGCAAGGTAAACAACTGAAGAGGAGCGTCAACCCCACAGGAGCTCTTTTCCTCTTCTCTGCTCTCCTCCCTCCCTCCTGTTCGTTCCTCTCGTCTTTTCTGAGGCGAGGTTAGTTAAGCCCCCCTTCAGAATCAGAATCTGGACAAGCACCAGTTGGAAGCTAATCCGGCTCGCCGACTGGACCCCTCCTCCGAAACAGCACAGCGGGGGTGGACTGATGAAAGGAAGGCTGATATGAGGGACATGAAAGGCATTGTAGAGGCAAACAGAGCCACAGACAGTCTGCCTCAGACCCCCGCGCTGTGTTCAGCACTGTACAACAAGCCATTTAGGACATTAAAACATCGTCAGAGTCGTTTCCTTATTTAAGCTCAAGGCTGGCGTCCAACTTTCTTTTAGCTGTACGTTTCTACTCTGCTGCCACTTGATGCACAGGTTAAGGCACTTAATGTCTAATCTGTGTTCACACTGTGTAACATCCTGTTTGTTCAAGGCCGAACCTCTTTACTGGAACATAACGTTTCGCTCACAGTCAATGAAGTGCAGCAACAAAATTACCTTCTATTGGAGTAAAATGCCTATATGAAAGGAAAAGCCTCGAGGATATCCCAAATTATTTTTTAGCACAACTGCCCTGTCAAAAGTAAAAATGAAATAACTAGTAAAAGTACTTCATTTCTAATTTGAAAAGGTGGCTCCTAAATGGACCCGGCAGGTATTTACACACAGTAATGTGAGAGCGTTTGAAAATGGTGGGATTCTGGGTGTGTGCAGCCAGGAGCATAATTTCGGTTGGTGGGTAAATTACCCCTTCACGTTTCAAAATCCTGTTTTTGTCTCCCCCTCTTTTATAGTTTCGCTTTGGTTTACTCACTTAAATCTGTCTAAAGGATGTCTTCTTATTGTCCAGCTGCCAAAATCAATTTGATGGAAGAGATGAGCTGATAAAAATGTTGTATGCTAATCTTTGTGGCCTTTAATTATTACAATACGCTCACAGCAGTTAAGCTTTATGGACAGTAGCAAGTGATCTGTGGACTTTTCTTTTTGCCTCACAGGCTACTGCCCTATCCTCTGATTGGTGGAGGATCTACCGGCAGGTTGAAAGGTAGACTGCAGGCACTACTCAGGGCTGGTAAACAACTGAAAAGCTGTATTTTTATTTACAGTAAATATTCTCTTTAAAAATAGGCTTTAATTGACCATCAATCAAAGATAAGGCTGTAAAGGACAGTGCTTAGTAGGATCTTAAGAAGTGTATTTAAGTGCAATTTACATTCTATTACTTTTATTAGTTTGGCAAACCTTATAAGCCATTTAACAATAATGCGATATCTTCCAAATCTATGTAAATATATTCACACAGGAAACAGCATTCACATTTTTTTTCGAAGTTTTTTTAGTTGAAGAACCTCTGACTTCATGTGCCCCCTCCCCAACGACTGCACCCAAAGGCCTTGTGTGCACCCCTACTGTTAACCGACACATAATCCTCACTCTTCATGTTCAAATTTTACAAGATTAAAAATAGCATTAAAAAAAACACAAACACAAATGACCTGCAGCCGACAAAGACAGAATCTGGTGCGGCGCTCGTTGAACTGATAATTTTGGCGAGGCCGCGTGAGTTTGAATGACTTTGACAAGATGGAGTAAAATGAGATTTTGATGTTTTCAGAATAAAGAAAAAGAAAAATCAAACCAAGGACGTTTCTGTATTTTGTCTTTGAAATACAGAACAGACTAATTGTCTGTTAATATCTGAAGAGTATCTATTCATAGACTAAGACAGGCACACACACAGAGGACAACTTGATGACAGATGGAAAGAAATTAAAGGCAAGTATAGCATTAATATTCCATCTCTTAATAACAAGCAAAGCCCTTCCCCCACCTCTGGCATTACACAGTCACACCCACACAGACACACAAAAATGCATGTACGTGTGTGTGTTTGCAACAGTCCTGTCCTGGAGAGCATTTTAGCTCGGCCCGAGACAAACAGGAAAAATTCTTCAAATTCAACCGCTCCCATCCTCCTCCTTCTTCCTCCTCTCTTTCCCTTCCCTCCTTTTTTTGCTCTCCCCGAACCCCAACCCCCCTACAACCTGGTCTCCTTCCCCTTCCTCTACACTGCTCCCCCTCCCCTCACCACACCCACCCAGCCACCCAGCCAGCCCCGCTGCCCTGTAGCCTCACAGCAAAGTAGAGAGCAATCCCTTGGTGGGTCAGCCAGATTAAACTGCCACTGTAATCCGCTTGGCTTTCACCTCCTTGTCCTCAGCCGAAGAGAGAGAGAGAGAGAGAGAGAGGGAAAGAGGGGGATGGAGAGGAAGAGAGGAGGGGTTGGTGGACGAGTAAAAGGGCAGAAGGATGGAGAGAGAAAGAGAGATGGGAGAGAAAATGTAAGATAGCAAAGAAAGAGAGGGAGGGGAGAGAGAGTAAAGAGAGGAGGATGGAGGGGGAGGGCAGAGCTGGGGGAAGTAGCTAAATGACAACAAGGGCATGGAGAGAGAAAAACAAGGAGTAGGAAAAAGAGGGAGTCAAAGCTGGCAAAAGAGAGAAAGTGGAGAGAGAGGCAGAACAGGGCTGAATTAAAGGAGTATGAAAAGGAGGAAGTGAATAATGAATCTCATAAAGGAAAGATATTAAGGACGAATAAGAGTCAAATAAACTGTGTTAGGAGAGGGAGTGATGAAGGACAGTGGGGTAATCCTGGTGGCAGAGATTCTGAGGCGAATATAATGAACCAAACAGGAAACTATGTTGAAGTACGCCCTTGTATCCATGTAATGATGAAATTTGTTTTGTATAAAATTCGTAGGAAATGACACAGTCCCACCCCCCCTTCATGACCAATCACTGACGAATCCTTCCCTTCATCTTGGTCTGACCTGGAACTGTTGTGCCCCCCCGGGCCATAGTGTAATAATGAAAACGCCGGAGATGTGTGGTGAAAAGTTTTATTCAAATCTCATCAGCAGAGTCGCAGAGATCTAATATGAAGGGCAAAATGAGAGAATGAACGAGCGATGTTGTTGTGAATGGTGCAGATGAAGCTGGCTCCTGTTGAATATATGGATTGTTTTGTCTTGTAATTCACGACTCCTAAATGAAGCGTGCAGGATCTGTGCTAGCGCAGCTAATTCATCCATAAATATAATGATGTAATATTGATTTCTGCTCTCTAGAAAACATTTCTGTTATGTTGACGTTCTATAGTAAAACCTACTCTTTCCAACTATCTTGATTGTCACACCGTGCTAGCATTGAAACGTGGTGCACATCCTGACTTAAATTTAGCACATTTTGGGCTCCAAGATATGTGGCAAACTTTTTGGGAATCACATGCTAATGGACACATCCAGCTAACACACAGCAACACTATCATTCAATTGTCACTCATTTACAGCTCCGTTTTTGGTCTCCACCAACCCCTGAGGGCTTTTTAGCTGCTAAATGCTCCATGTTCACCAGCTAACTGGGTCTGTCTGCTGTTTGCTGCTGAGCAGGTAGTGAACAGTGGGTTTTTAGAGCTTTTTCACTGAAAACAAAGGCTTGTTGCAGCCAAAACTGACGCTTTTAGAGCAGTGGAAGTGAATCACAACAGTAAAGTTGCAGCAAAATAAACTGAAACTCACCATAAAGCTCTGTAAAACTGTGTGGAGCTGCAGATTCAGGTGATAACTCTTTGTAGGTTCATCACTACATGCAATTTTTTTCACATTGTCATTTTGTTTCCACATTGTCATTTATCTGTAATAAGAAACTGGGTGTGAACAGCAACCTACCATATCAAAATCACACTCACTGTGTGCCCAACATCCAACCTTTACCTTCTACTTTTGCTGTTTAACATTTGTTTCTGAGAGGCAACAGTCATGCTTTGAATTGACCACTTGGAAGCTGCTTGTCTGGTTAATGTAAACATCAGTTGTTTTAGGCATTTAAACAAATGATCCATGCTGTTTCTATGGAGAAGACAGTCTCCAGTGACCCGACTTCCCCTGTTGGATGGTCAAGTTAGTGCCTGGAACAACGTGTTGGAGGGGTAAATAATTTTTGCACTGATGAATTTACAGAGGCCATGGTGCTCTTTTTCCAAACAACTTTGCATTGGATCAAACTGTGAACATTGTAGTATGTGTGCAGGATCACATGCCAAGGGTAATTTGAAACATTGAGCATGAGCATCTCAGCCTTGTTAATCAAATTATACGGATATAATGACCTTAATGTAAATAAGATAAAGAAGTCAAGTTAACTGACACTTTCTAAATTGCTATCCTCCGGTTACATTCCAATTGCTTGTAAATAATATGAATTCCAAGTCCGGACACACAAGTCTCAAGTTATGTATTAATGTAATGTTATGTATAAATGCAAGAATCAGAATGTAGGAACTAAGTCACATGTATCAAAATCACCACTAATTCAATGTCTAAAACAAAACCAAATATCTACAACTTTTCATTGGAGCAATACGTCTTACTAGCTTTAGGACAAATGTGACAAATGTTACATTTATAAGGTATTTATGAAGTATTTTTAAAAAGTGATCCAGGTCATACTTGAGTTCAAGTCCATGTCGCCTCTGTTGTCTAATTTGATTATTCAAATAATGAAAGATTCAAGCAAAACATGGAGTTTGTGTCATGTGAAGCTGAGCTCGTCCGTGCTGGTGTGCAGATATCTAACGTTATCGTCCGTGTGTGTGTCCGTGTGTGTGTGTGTGTGTGTGTGTGTGTGTGTGTGTGTGTGGGAGCATGTCCACTGGGTGCATGGGAAGAGTGTTAAAGTGTGGAAAAGAAATAGAGTTAACAGGTATTCCCCTCCCCCTGACAGAAAGGGGAGTGATGAGAGAGGGAGGGAAGAGGAGGGAGAAAGAGAGAAAGAGAGGGAGAGGCAGGAAAAGGGAGGATATCCTGTGAGGAAAGGCTGTGATATATGAGCAGGCCACTTCAAACAAGCAGGGGGAGGGGGACACTACTTCTCCAATAAAACCAGGGGAGGTAGGAGGAGGAGAAGAAAAGAGGCAGAGGGATTTAAAGAGTGAGGTACAGTAGAAAAGAGGAAAGTTGGAGGGAAGTTGGTGCCAGATGAGCCGGAGTGGAAAGATATGAATGAGAGTGGGATGTCCCCACTATAGTCGCACAATAAAACCCCCAAAAGTAGAAAAGACTAACCAGGCCTGGCCTGCAATATAACTACCTTTAGACAAAAATCTGCAGGAGGGAATCTTTAATGTTTAAATGAGGCCTCACGAGTGAATGAGTAGGAGAAAAGAGTGTATAACTAATGCTCCATCTATCATTTCACTCATCAGATGGTGATTTATCAAAAAAAAAGCCAAATATTTTCACACAAAATACTCAACGTAACTAAAATATGAACTTCTCTTCTCATCTTCATTTTTAACCATTTTGACAGATTTTCATTTATTTATAACGTTGCTGTGGTTCCTGCTGCAGAAGGACGCTGACCACTGTAGTTTACTGTAAACATGGTATTGTTGCATCATCACAGCTTCTAGGGAAAGACAGTGAAGAGAAACATTTTGGGAAAATGCAAATATGCCACTGATTATGCACCAGAGTCCCTCAAAATGAAAGGAAAACAATAAATTGTATTTTTTTCATCCTGTTCTTAATATTCAAAATAAACACCAATACATTTCTAGATATATTCAGCAAATAATGAGTCTTATTTATCTATAATTGAAAAAGAAATGTTGCAAGCCAGAAATTCCCACAGACACACACACATTAACATACACACACATGGACACGTGTCCATGCCCTACAAGAGGTGATTGATGATTTCAGGAAGGGGCTCTTGGGCAGAGGAAGTCCAGTCTGGGTCAGACTTCACCGACACATCCAGGCATGAGCACCATCTGCATGCACTCAAAAGTCACACACACTCTAAAGTCCACACCCCCCTCACATACAGGAAAACACCCCTGTACTCATTTCGACATGTGATACTGTTCCTCTCGTGCTATTTACTATATAATGTCTTTCCTCTGCTGTCAGCCAGCAGCAGTGTGAGTGAGAGAGGCGGAAGGGGGGGGGTTGCAGAGTCAAGGTGAGCGGAACGAGATTCGGGTATGCTGGCGCAGCGTGCACTCTATACAGTTTTAGGGCTTCATGTGCCATTGTGTGCCAGCATGGGGCTGTTTTTGACAGCAGCCATTACAACAAATAATTGAACAGCAAATGAAGACAAATGATATGATTGCAGTGAGCGTCCCAGCAGTCAATCCGCTATCTAGGTGGTTCCCATTCAAAGCCATTGATCAGCTTTACAACCTAAGTAGCTGGCCAGGAAACTAAATGGTGGCAATCGATGCTATTTAACAGATTATTGACTGCTGACTGGTTGCCTGAGATCAAAATAGAGACAGGGGGATGAAGAAATAAGCAAACAGAGGAATGGAATGAAAACACATGAAATTGGAATCGGTTCCTTTGCTTCATTGATGATGAATGGGAAAGAAAAACACTGAGACAGCAGACAGCGGGGAGAAGGAGAGAGGTTGCATTTTCTGTGTGCGCGGCTGAATGTGCATGATCATGTGCATTTAATGAAGAAAGCAAGCAAGGAAGACTGAAAAAAACAAAGAAAGGAAGCCAGAATGAATGGGAGAAAGAAAGCTCATTTTGCATACAGTCGGTGTTATCTAAAGACTCTCTCCCTTGTTTCAAGTTTCACATGTGACCAGATGTGGTCTGTGTGCCTCGGTGTTCGTGCTTCTCGCACTCCCCGCCAAGGCTGCACACCTGAAAACTCCACACATCAGTCGTGCTTTAGGAAAAATCAGCTCAACAAGAAAGAACCTGGGCAGAATCAGCCGGTACTTTCTGCTCCTCTTTGTTCAGCCAAGTCTTGATGGAGCTTTCAAGTGGCGCACAAGCTGGCACATAACAACAGCCGCTTGCACCGCAATTACATCCTTTTGACTGCGCGCTCCTTCACGTGTGATTCTGCTGTCTGTGTTTACAGTGCATGAACCAGACTTGAGCCACCCGTCAGCCCATCAGGCCTTTGGTTGCGGGAGGAGGAGCTTTGTGTTGTTCACCTGAGTGTTGTGTGAGGCCATTAGTTAATGAAAATGCGTACCAGGAGCAAAGCCTTCTAAAGATTGACTTCAATTCAAGCAGAGAGACGGTCGTGGAAGAAGCCTGCACTGACATTTGTGTGTGTGTGTGTGTGTGTGTGTGTGTGTGTGTGTGTGTGTGTGTGTGTGTGTGTGTGTGTGTGTGTGTAGATGGGGTTGGGGGTGTTTAACAACCTCCAACAGTCCCAAACCACTGTAGTGTTTAATACACACAAGTAGTGTGTTGCCATGGTGACTGGGCCCAGCTATGGGGCCCGAGTCATGAGGCTGCATGTTTGTGTGGTGTGTGTACGTGTTATGTTCATGTGTGCACTTGAAAATATACCAGGTGCATGTAGATTTTGTCGGGCCTCAGATTCAGCTTCATTGGTGATTGTTGTCCAGCTCTTTATCTCTGTCTACGTTTCCTCAAATTTATTTTAAAAATACTGAAACAGCAGAAAGTGGCCGAGCTTCAGTGAATCACTATGAGTGTGAACATGGACTTAAATATGGCTATAGTAGATATGTGCCTGTGAGAATATGTGTGTGTGTGACTGTGTAACTGTGTCTCCCTGCCTGTGCGTGTGTGCGTGCGTGTGTGTGTATACACTCCCCTTGCCTTTTCTCAGTTCAGCAGAACCTCATTAATTCAGCAGGAATGGAAATCATTTCTGCACGGAGCGCACAGGAGACAGAAAGAGATGGAGAGGAAGACGCGTGGAAGGGTGGGGGTGGTGGTGGGGGCACAATGAATACTCAAATTTCTTTATTTTTCTTTACTGAGAATCATTCAATTCAAAAAAATAATAATCATTTCATGTTCTGGATAAACCGCACAATGATTTTACAGTGGGAGTAACAAAGGGAATTTTAAAATGTTAATACTAACTAATCATAATTATGTTACATTGCGATTTAGTCATTTGGTATATAACACATGTCTTATCTCAGCCTTGATTTATCTAGATTGAAATCTCATAAGGCTTATGCACAAACAAACAGACTGGACAAACAACCAAATATAGCAAATGTCCAGATGGATACATTAATAAAAAGGTAATCTTCCTTATGTAGCAGCATATCAGAGCCTCCTGCATCCCTCCCTCTCTCCCCTCCTCCTGCCATCGCTCCATCCTGCAGCCCGCCACCAGACAATATGGAGCAGACAGTAATCTGGCCATGCGCTGAAGAGATTACAGCATCCAGGAGAACAGCTCAGCACAGCACAAAGCAGCATGGCTTGTCTTACAGAGAGGAAGAAACGCAAGTCATCGTCCGAACCAAGTCAACACGAAGCAGGAATCTGTAGTACATCCAGCAAAACCGAGCTGGTCCAACTGGAAACCTCTCCCTCTCTCTTGCACTCGCAGAGCGTCGGCTGGTCACACACACTCCTTCAGTGAAAGCTGACCTTTTCAGAGTGCAACAGTGTGCAGTGTCGCAGATCTCTCTATTCCAAATGTCACTTTTTTACAGAAAAGATCTGATGTGGTGAAAACTGAGCAGACGGGACACATAAGAGGAACAACACATGTATAGTACGTGAGCGTGTAACTTTTGGTCCTTGAAATCTCCTTTTTTTTCCTTTTTTTATTTTTAAATGGATGCACACATACATACATACATACATGAACGGACACTGAAGCTTAGTCCAAACATTCGGTCAGCAACGAAACAGATGTGCTGCCCTATTTATCCACTGAACTTAATCATAAGAGATATAAATAGCTGATCTGAAGGCTTACATCCAGACAGCAGAGTCGAGGTTGGAAGTTCACACGTTGCACTTGTTACTAAGTACATGATGTGGATTTTTAGATTTTCCGGCCCTCTCGGAAGAATAAACCCTAAACAGCAGCAGGGGCAGCGTCTGACCCCGCGCTGACCTTAAGGCTGGCTAATAGCTGCATATTTGTATATTTATATAAGTGTTGTGGCAGGCTGCTGGTGTTTGGAGGACTAGCTTATGGAGAGACACAATTATTTTGACCTCATCTACATCAATCAATGTAACATTTTTGAGCTAACAATTAAAAGTCTGAGTGTTCTTCAGTGTGTCTATGAAAAGCTGACAAAGATGTGCTTTGTAGCGACAGTTACTATTATTATTATTATTATTATTACATCAGTGTGTAAATGTGAGATGGAGGAGTGAGATTTAAAACCTAAAAATCTAAAATAGTTCCAGGAAACTCACAACTCCTTCCAAAATGATGTCAAGGTTGTCATTAACCAGCCATTCTGAGATGGCTTTAGAGGGTTACTATAAATTACCTCATAAGACGCACTACTCTTGATTAAGTCTAAAATTCTAACTTTCACCCTGTGCTCAATGTGGGAGTACAAGCTTCAAATCTAGCTCCAATTATAAGTGGCCCAAAGGTAATGTTATGTTAACTGCCAAAGCAGTTTGAGTAAGCTGCTTTTCTTTTTCTAAAGAACAGTGGCGTACACGGTGAGAGCCGTGACAAAGATTCAGTAAATCGGTGAGCAGGACAGGAAGGTACTCTCCTGGAAGGTTAGAAAATAAACACGATGTTGACTTGAAACATTCAGCGGAGGGAAAAAAATTAATTGTGGGCAGTTCATCTTCCCTTCAAACACATCATGATCCGTTTACACGTTCTTCTGTTCTAATACCCTTCATCCCCAAAGTGATCATAAATATAACTATTTCCTCTTGTGATAGACACTTTTTTAATCAAGAACACAAAAGCCTGATGATGGACAGAGGCTGTAAAGAAGAAAGGAGGAACCTACAAAACCCCTGAATCTCAAGACACATGCTGTGTGTAGTTGAAGTCCTGTGTCTGAAACACACAACCAAATGGAAAACACACACAGGTTTATTTATAATAATTTGTAAATACATTGTCTGTAATTGTTTTACGAGGTTTATTCATTTCATGTGCATTTTGGTGTGCTATGTGGCAGTGCATCCGATACACATACACAGACAACTTCACAGACTTGCAACAGTAAAGAGCATGTTCTCATGCTTTAAGGTGTTGAAGCAGGAAGAGCAAAAGAAAAGCTTTGGTACGGAGGAAGGTACCGTCAGCAGGTTGAAGTCATAGCGCTAAATTTTGTAAAGGTAGGGGTGTAAAGGTGTAATGACTGAGGGAAGGAAAGGAAGAGGTGGAGATGATAAAGGTGTTGTAGCACAGAAAGAGACCGAAGATAATGAAGGTGTTGCCCACTGTTGAATGTACGCAATGGGTAAAGGTATACAGAGAGAGAGAGGGTCGAACAGATGAAGGTGTAGTAATAAAAGGCAGAAGGTTCTGAAGCTGTAATGGTGGAGAGAGGGAGAAGCTGAAGGAGCCAGGTGTGGCAGCAGCCACAGAGGTAATCAGTGGGCCAATGGGGAGTCATTCCACTCAGAGCGAACGGGCTGCCGAAGTACCTGGAATAAAAATAATCATTACACTGCATTAAAGTCACTGTCTGTAAATATACCCTGGGCAGCAGTAAAGCACGCTCACTGCGGCCCCCGCCATCAGGACACTTGTGCACCTTAACGCACACATATGTGAATATGTAAATACACATGCATACAAATAAAATCAAATACAAATATTCCTGAGGATGTGCAAACGGTGAGAAAACCAGCGACTCCCCTGCTGATTCTGATGCATTTATCCCGTCATTACAAAGACAAGCTTTTAACAGAAACAAACTGTTCTCCAAATATAACTCAACCAGCTCAAAGCACATTCATTATCCCCCCTATAACTTATAAGTGTTATTTTAGCAACAGAAACCCCGACAGAGGCCTGAACTGGATCTGTCTCACACATTTATTCTGCCTCTCAGTATTGCTGCCTTTGGAAAATGGGGATTAAGTCTGCATTTAGGAGAATCTGAATTGCAAATAAGTCTTTGTAATTGTTTTAGTCTTTAATCCTAGCAGGGAGGGCCTCAGTGTAATGCAAAGTTGAGACAGGCGAACATCTCAGGCATTCATCTGAGGAAGGACCGTGTTTGTTTCGCCACTCGGTTCAATGAGACTTAATAAGCAGGGTGTCCGAGCAGCACCAGACACACACACACGCAAGCAAACGCACTTCTGCACACACCCTTCAGCCCATGGTGGGCTCATTGATAGTGCGGCCAGTTTATTTTGGTTTGGAGTTTGGGTGCCCAGCTGGTACTTGAGACTGGTGGACTAGCAGAGCTGTGCAGCAGACAGCAGACACACATACAGAGACACGCACACGCTGTGCCAGGGACGCACTGTGCCAGGCTGCAACGTTTGCCAGCTACTAGCCTGCCCACTGCCACAAAGAGAGGCAGAGGCAAAGGAGAAAGGGCAGCACTAAGTGTGTGTATGAGTGTGTTCGAGAAGGGGAAAGATTGTAAGAGTGGACAAAGACACGAGGAAGAAAAGAAAAAAAAAAAAGGAGCGACGGACTTTTAGAAAATATTGTTATAGTGTTTTAAAAAAGGATGAAAACTCCAGAGTGTCAAGCAGAGACGCTGTGACTTGAGGGAGGAAGTGAAGCTGAAGTTACTTATTAATTAACATATTTATTAATTTCTCAAAGCAATTTAAATTGGCTGCATTTGTATTTGAAGTCTGTGGCCCCTGTGCTTGCTGTGGAAAGTGGTATTGTAACATTGGTATTGTAACTGAGAAAACAAGGCATAATATAATATAATTAATCAAACCTATGTTACTGATAATAAAGAGGAAACAAACAAAATGTGTCAAAAAATGGGGCTCATTTTCAGTTGTGCGGAACGTTTCCGGATAAAAACAACAGTCAAAACCACAGAATCAGTGTGGTGGCGGCAAAATCTCAAATTTATACAACCACTGTAAGTATCACCACAAAATACTGTGTGAGGGAGCTCTGAAATTCACAAGGACTCAAGCCGAAACCATCTAGCCGCTCCACGCAAGAACATCTTCCATCGGGGTCCCCCTCATTTTTCAAAACCTTATTATTTGTCACTTTCACAGTTTCAGGTTGATTTTCTTACTCAAGCTTCTCTGAACATGGCTCTCTGACTGTCCTGCCACCACCATCCAGGTGAGAGAAGATCTGAATTGACAAACACGTTGATTCACTCATCTGAGTTGTTTTCAGTTCTTACTGTTCGCTCAAATCAATGAGAAAATACTGTTTTTGGAATTTTACCTATCAAGCGACCGAGAAGTTCCTCCTTTTTTACACTTGTGCCCACCCCCCTTGACCCCACACACACTTCTGAATCCTACACCTTTGGTACGACCTCACAGACCTCCATATCTGGTTTAATGTGTACTCCTGTACTCAACACCATCCTTAAGACATATTATGCAGAAAAAAATCCTAAAAATAAAAAAATCCTTTTAAAATATAACAAGTAATATGTTATATTTTTGGATTGCTAAGCACATCTTCCACGTAATGTAAAAGACTGAAATATCTATAAGCAGTGATTTTATAAAAAAATTAAAAATATCCACACACACTTTCACAGAACGTCCCAGTCCTCATGTCCTCTACTTTTTTGCCAGTTTGCCAAACGCTAAATTCCTCAGCTGACAGTAAACGTTCGCTCTTGGACCCGTACAACAGCGAGCAATTAAAATCAAAAATCTAACTTTTCTCATATTATGTCCACTAGAGCAGCTGCAGTGTGAGCTGATTTAATTTAGGGACTTGGCATACAAGAAGTAATGGCTTCTCAACTCCCCAAGTTACCCAACAGGAGTGTTTAAAGATAGGTTTCACTCCCCGGGACCCGCCTGACAGTCCTTGTAACCATTGTCAGTGTTTTAGACCTAATGAGGAAGAGCAGTAATGGAGTGCTGTTCCAAGCTTTGCTCTGGGAAGAGAGAACAGGGGGCTCCACAGCTGGAAAAGTCGATTGGAGAAGAGCAGCGTTGTGTTGCTTTGAAGAAAAACCTTCCTTGAAACTGACTTGGTAAAAGAGTGAAAATTTAACTTACACTGTTAAAACATTATAACAGGTTGTTCTGCCCCTCATGAAAACACAAATTCAGTGTAGGTTGCCAAAGGAAAGTTCAAACTAAGCAGAAGCATCATAATTGCGGTAATTTATGCCATTTTGTGCCGGACAGGGTTTGTTTTACACAGTGGATAAATGGGTACTTTAAGTGGAGGTGGTTTGGGAGTCACCAGTGTCGGGGAACTTCAAAGACGTTTGTGTATGTGTACGCACAGTCAGGAGATGCAGGCTTGGCAGGCGAAAACACCACAGACAAGATGCCACAGACACAAACACCTCCGGCATGGAAGGTCGCCCTCGAACTTCCAACCCCCTGACAAATTGCTCACTTCAATTCTCCACAGTAAACCGGTTACAGTCGAGGCAAACAAGTGATGAATGTTGCTTTTTTTAATTATTGAACCATAATTTATATCCGCAAAATGACTAAACTGAAACAGAATTGGCAGCCCCCCCCCCCCCCTCACTGGGAGAGAGAAACAAATGCCCCGAGGAGTTTCCACTCTTTCCCAGAATGTAGTATTCATTTAAAGCATTCGTTTAAATTTTATGGATGACGATGTTGCAACTAAGAGGGCATTCATGGGTAACTGGGTTAGGGAAATTAAATGGGACTGGGTTGGAAATCTGCATGCAAGGAGGGAAGTAAACGCCGCAGGTTTGGCTCCTACAATAACTTTGCTCAGGTGGATACATGCAATTTGTGCTTGCTCTGGCTAGCAAAGATGCAGTGCATAGCTCGTACCGAAACTCAGATAAACTCTGAAAAATGCAGACTTCAAAAACAGTCCCTAGTGTCTTCAAACACCTCTTTCTTCCTGCACACTGACACATCTCCCTCCTTCCTTCTCCAGCTCCTTCTTGCTTTCTGCCTCTCCCCCTCTTCTCCCCTCTGTCGCTCGTCTGTCTGTCTCTGTCCCCGGATTGTCGTCTCCATCTGTCTGTCTTCATGTCTGTCTCTGTCAAACACAGATCCGGGAGCCCGTGCTTGTGGAGTCAAGATCAAATGCTAAAACCACAGCACATCTTAAACTCGCCCAGAATGAACACGCGAGGGAGGGAATCATAAACAATATTTGATCTTCTGCTTCTGTCACTTCCAGACCTCCAGCCGAACACACACACAGCTTGAGGGCAGCACTTTCAGGCTTTGTTGCTTCCCTCAGATAGGGAAAGGTATACACAGACAGAGGAGCCAACTGGCCCTTTTCATTTAGACAGTAACAAAGGTAAACAACGGCACACAAAGACACCGTCCTCTCGTTCACCGCCCGTCTGCCTGCAGCCTGCACTCCACGCACTGTTTGATATTAAAAGACGACACAGGCGCAAATGGAGTAGTGGTGGGAGAGATAGAAAGACAGATAGAGACAGACAGAAATGGAGATGTGATGTTGTGGCACGCCGTTTGTGTGTAGGCTATATTTAAACAGAAAACGGACAGGGGAATCTGTATAAAGACAACATTGCCGTGCCAACGCCAGCTCCATTCCTCCGCTCTCTCTTTCTCTTCTTCATCCCTCCATCCATACCTACTCTGCCTATATTATGGATGTTATTATTATTCCTGCATGTCGTCATGTCGCCCCCGCTTCTCTCCTTCCCCCGAGCAAGAAAGCGGGCACTACTGGCACCCAGCCAGATTACCCAATCAATCTCCTCTGAGAGAGGGGGAGGGTGGTGGGGGGGAGAGGTGGAGGGAGGGAGGCAAAAAGGCGAGAGGGGGAGGAATAAGAAAGACAGCGTGGAACAGAGAGGAAAGGAAAGAAAGAGTTGGGGGGTGGAGGATGGTGAAGGTGGGGGTGTTGGCGGTGAAAAAGACCTGAGAGGAATTGAAGCAGGGGAGAAAAAAAAAAAAAACAGTGCAGGATGAGTAAATTCTGTGTTTGAATAAAAGGACAGAGACAAAGACTGCTACGAAAGGGAAGGAAGGGTTTCAGCGACGTGCGGCGTTAAAATTAGGCCGGTGAGCACCTGGTACGGCAACGCAGGGAGTTGTGGAGATACAAACACACACAAAATCCCACACAGAGTCCAGACAAAGACTTGGCCATCAACGGTTGTTTACAGAGTGCAGCTCCTCCCCTTGTGCCACCTGTTACTGTGGTCCAGCCTGACAAATGTTTAACCCTCTCAAAGGATCCCCAGGCAACAGCCAACCTCCATCTATCTACTGTCTGCACACTGCATGCTGGGAACGGATCAGATGAGGACTCCAAGTTATTTTCATTATCCTTTTTATTTAGATTAATTGATTAAGAGCTGAAACAATTAGTCAATTGACAGAAAATGAATCGGTAACCATTTTGATGATTAATTGATTAATCATTTGAGTCATTTTTTCAAGCACAAATGGGAAACATTTGCTAGTTCCAGCTTCTTTAATAAGAGGATTTGCTCCTTTTGTTGTCATGATAGTAAAATTAATATCTTCAAGCTTTGGCCTGTTGGTCAGGGGAAATAATTGTTAGGTATTTAGTCTTTAAATGGCTAAGAAAGCCCTGACATGACATGTTCAAATCTCAAATTTTTTACAATTTACAAACACATAAAACAGACAAAAACTGCAAATCCTCATCCTTTGAGAAGCTGGAAGCAGTGAATGTTCGGGCATTTTTTATATAAGACTTGAACAATAAAAGGCTTGATCATTAACCTTCGAATAATCATTTCAGAACTAGATCAAATTCACAACTGTATTCATACTAGTTTTTCCTGATGTGATCTATTTTTGGACAAGGTGTGATGCTGAAAAGAAAACGTTTCACTGGCCATATTTGACTCCTCCATCTCAAACCATCATGATGACAGATCTCATCAATAAGCCGAGAGCTGCATGGACTCAGTGATGCTCTGCGATGTGAATGACGCACTTGTGGCACTAAATCTGCGACACTCCGCAGGCAGTGAACCCAGATTGGCATGAATCACAGATGTTCGGGGTTGCGACCTCTGGCTGGGGCAAAGCAAAATGTCTGCAACAACAAGGCTGAGTGTATCACTTCCTGAAAGACTGTCTGCAATTGCAAGTGAATCCGTGTGTGTGTGTGTGTGTGTGTGTCAGAGAAAACAGAGACTCATTCTTCTGCCTGCCTTTAATGTGAGCAAGAATGTGTGTGTGTGTGTGTGTGTGTGTGTGTGTGTGTGTGTGTGTGTGTGTGTGTGTGTGTGTGTGTGTGTGTGTGTGTGTGTGTGTGTGTGTGTGCGCCCCTGCTCGCTCGTCAATACATATGCTTTCTTCATCACAAAGCTTGCGTCCTTTAATCATTCATATTGAGTTACTAAAGACGTGCCAT
>NC_060154.1:21106225-21119718 GCF_021292245.1 Micropterus dolomieu | reverse complement strand
GGGAGGCAAAAAGGCGAGAGGGGGAGGAATAAGAAAGACAGCGTGGAACAGAGAGGAAAGGAAAGAAAGAGTTGGGGGGTGGAGGATGGTGAAGGTGGGGGTGTTGGCGGTGAAAAAGACCTGAGAGGAATTGAAGCAGGGGAGAAAAAAAAAAAAAACAGTGCAGGATGAGTAAATTCTGTGTTTGAATAAAAGGACAGAGACAAAGACTGCTACGAAAGGGAAGGAAGGGTTTCAGCGACGTGCGGCGTTAAAATTAGGCCGGTGAGCACCTGGTACGGCAACGCAGGGAGTTGTGGAGATACAAACACACACAAAATCCCACACAGAGTCCAGACAAAGACTTGGCCATCAACGGTTGTTTACAGAGTGCAGCTCCTCCCCTTGTGCCACCTGTTACTGTGGTCCAGCCTGACAAATGTTTAACCCTCTCAAAGGATCCCCAGGCAACAGCCAACCTCCATCTATCTACTGTCTGCACACTGCATGCTGGGAACGGATCAGATGAGGACTCCAAGTTATTTTCATTATCCTTTTTATTTAGATTAATTGATTAAGAGCTGAAACAATTAGTCAATTGACAGAAAATGAATCGGTAACCATTTTGATGATTAATTGATTAATCATTTGAGTCATTTTTTCAAGCACAAATGGGAAACATTTGCTAGTTCCAGCTTCTTTAATAAGAGGATTTGCTCCTTTTGTTGTCATGATAGTAAAATTAATATCTTCAAGCTTTGGCCTGTTGGTCAGGGGAAATAATTGTTAGGTATTTAGTCTTTAAATGGCTAAGAAAGCCCTGACATGACATGTTCAAATCTCAAATTTTTTACAATTTACAAACACATAAAACAGACAAAAACTGCAAATCCTCATCCTTTGAGAAGCTGGAAGCAGTGAATGTTCGGGCATTTTTTATATAAGACTTGAACAATAAAAGGCTTGATCATTAACCTTCGAATAATCATTTCAGAACTAGATCAAATTCACAACTGTATTCATACTAGTTTTTCCTGATGTGATCTATTTTTGGACAAGGTGTGATGCTGAAAAGAAAACGTTTCACTGGCCATATTTGACTCCTCCATCTCAAACCATCATGATGACAGATCTCATCAATAAGCCGAGAGCTGCATGGACTCAGTGATGCTCTGCGATGTGAATGACGCACTTGTGGCACTAAATCTGCGACACTCCGCAGGCAGTGAACCCAGATTGGCATGAATCACAGATGTTCGGGGTTGCGACCTCTGGCTGGGGCAAAGCAAAATGTCTGCAACAACAAGGCTGAGTGTATCACTTCCTGAAAGACTGTCTGCAATTGCAAGTGAATCCGTGTGTGTGTGTGTGTGTGTGTGTCAGAGAAAACAGAGACTCATTCTTCTGCCTGCCTTTAATGTGAGCAAGAATGTGTGTGTGTGTGTGTGTGTGTGTGTGTGTGTGTGTGTGTGCGCGCCTGCTCGCTCGTCAATACATATGCTTTCTTCATCACAAAGCTTGCGTCCTTTAATCATTCATATTGAGTTACTAAAGACGTGCCATGTTCTTATAATCAAACACGTTCCCTCAACAAAGTAGTCTTTTGAGGAACATCCAAATTCCAGCAGAAAAGACGACTATAAGATGTGTGGATCTCTTTTAGGAAATAAACATGATTAAAAGGCAATGTGAAGAGGAAGGACAGCAACACAACTTCAACAATTAAGACGACAAGAGAGACCACTTAAATTACTTTACAGAGGAACAAGACTTCAGGCTGTTCCAGCTCTTTATGATACAGTATCATCTCTCTCACTTTGACTGTGTGCATTCATTTGCATATGAGTGTGGGTGTGTGATATGCACAGAAGCGTGCCTGCATGTGCGAGTGTTGACGCGTGAGTTGGAGTGGCTACGATTGCGCATTCACCATCCCAGGGTGAAGCCAACCAGCGATCCAGCTAGTCAGAGGCCTGCAGTTCTGGGAGTGTGGCCAGGGCTCCAATCCCACCACATTCCCCTGGATTAGCTGTCAACCAGTCCCCAGATCTGAGGATTAGCACATTATATTCCATTATCTTTCCCAAACTGGAGAGTCCACACAGTCGACATCATTGCTCACAATGGGGGCCAGTAGGACAGGGCTGAGTAAGAGGTGCCTTCAAACCGGGCCAAATTGAGCCAAACTGTGCTGAGCCAAAACCAAATCTGTAACGAAGACTGTACTCTGGCTCAATGTCGCCTAGCAACCAGATTAGATCCAGGAAACAAATAAGCAAACTGTTTTTCTAAATATTAATTTTATAGCGCAGTGCTGATTTTTGTTTCTTTGTTACCCACAACAAACTCATAGCATAGCTACCAAACAAGACTATAAATGAAAAAAATAAATTAATAAAACATAAATAAAAACAAACACAGATCCCATTTATCTTGCACACATTCGTTTTTCACTGTTCCCGCTGAACGACACACAGAGCAGAGTGCGTGCGACTCTTGGGAACCGTGTTGTTTTTCACTCTGTGATCCGGGGGGACTTGGGGGAATGAGGGAGCCGTTATCAGCAAGGGGCCGTGATAGAGACTTGATCAGGCCGTCGGTCTGCGGGGACCAAGGAGCCAGAGTTAATCAGAGACAGACAGACCCCTCATCACCCTGGGGATTCACACGCTTCGACCCTGACACTCTCTCCCCCTCTCTGTCACACAAACGCACAAAGACACACACAGTCGCAAAAGCACATGTGCTCACACACACACATCTACTCCTGCATTTAACTGTCAGATTCTCTGCCACACCCTCTGTGCACACACACACACTTTGTTGTCATGCTTTCCTGTTGACTGTCACTTTGGGTTAAGGTTCCAGCATTTACAATCAACAAATAGACCAAATCAAAGGGGAAAAAATCCTTTATTATAAAATAGCATCACTAAAAAGCAGGGGCCCCCTGGGTCAGTCATTACCAGCTCATGCTGTGCAGCCAAACACCGTTCAGAGACACATAACTTTATTTTAAATTTCAAAAAGAACAAATATATATGAGTCTGAGATGGGGGAAGATTTAGTGCACAAGATATGTCGAATATTTCCACTTGTTGAAACAATAAAATCATTTGAGTCTTGGATTTCAATATTTCACTCAGTGAAAAAACATCATAAAGCTTCAGTGAAGAGTTAAAAGAGGATGATTTTTTTTCCAACCATTATGTTAGGTGGAAATTAAAAACGGAAAACTGCACCTTAAGGAGTCAAAGGCTAACAACCAATTCTTAAATTAAAAATGTTAATAATGCGTCACCAACAACTCAGTCAGACATCTCATACACACACTGACCTCCTGAACTTGAGCCGGGTCGAAGGTCACACACATAGTTAGTCTACATCAATTCCTACACTACAGTTTCAGTCTACATTTTTATTCCCACTGTAAAAATATACAGCAGCATTAGTGATCCTGACTGTCGTCACACTGATTTATGTAGCCGGAGACTGAAACACACAGACTTTTGAAATGCGCCTATTATAGCCGCAGGATTTGAAGCTTGCCGTTCAGCCATATATTGACCAAGCCTGTCAAACCAGAGCCGCTAAAGAGCTGACATGCAGGTATCCAGCTGGCCTACCTCTGGAGAAAGGTGTAGGAAATTATATTGCATTTAGATTAATTAGACACAGTTGTCAGATTTAATTAACTACTAGGTTTAATTAACCATGTAATTAATCTTATGGTGGTCCAACACATGCACACACACACACACACACACACACACACATCAACTCGTGCCCACACACACATGCATAGTACATGCACAACAAATGTAATCTGTTCAACTGACAAGCGCTCACACTTTCGCTGTCAAACCTCATAAGAGAGTTCAACTGAATGGGTGACTGGCTATGGGCTAAAACAGCCTGAATGAAGAGCGTATGGTAAGAATACCGCCTCTAATCCATTTCAGGTTTCACTTCTGCCCAGGTGGAACGATAATCTAGTAGTTAAAGCAGTCTGTCCGGTCAACATCCTAACACCCATGTAATCCTTAGTCAAATATGTCTCAGGCAACACAGAGCAAATATTTAATATGGTGTGGACAAGCCAAAAAGGAAGACGTTGAAGGTTAAGTATAGAAATCCTTTTTAAATCCCAAACTGTCAGAGAGTGAGAAAGTTACGTCTATGAGGGCCATAATCACCACAATATGGCTATTTGCAATAATGAGAGCTGGACCAACAAAGACCTTCAATTGTAGTCGATCCACTCACACACCAGCCAGCTCTGTGTGTGTGTGTGTGCGCGCGTGTGTTCGATAGGTTACTGATCGACTGCTCCAACTCTTCAGAAGATGAGAGGGTCAAGGGGGCCGTGGACCCTGACCTTTCATCGCCCTGCAGCCACAACTAGCAAAGCCGGTCCAGCTCTAAAATGTGTCCTATGTGTATATGGATTGTTTGTGAATGTGTGTGTGTTAATGTGCTTGTGTGATCAGCCAGCTGCTTTATGTGCATTGACCTCTCCTGAAGCCTTGAGTGGACCAATGAATAGCCAGGCAGTGCCGTGACCTTTCACCTCAGGCCGACAGTTTTGCTAAGACCTGAGGGGTCATGGGTCAGCGTTTGAGGAAGTGTGTCCAGCAGATGAGCTACAGCGTTATGTGGCTAAGGCAGATTTTAGTTTAGTTTTAGTAGAACTGTTATCTAATTACAGCTGATCGTGTGATTTATAGCAGAATGGCATGAATATATTTTTATTAGATTTTAAAAAAATTCAAAGATGGAAGTCTAAGGCTTTCCCATAAAATATACAAGTGGCGTTCATAGGTGCTCCATTTTTGAAAGCTTGCTATTTCAGACGTCTGTCCCATCCAGAAGTAAGGCTGCAGCAGGCAGACCAGACATGTCAAAACAAGAACCAGCAGCATTATCACAGAAAGAATAGTCCCTTCCCTCTGATACACACTCTGCGTGTGCTTGTATGTGCTCACAAGCATGTGTGAGCGTGTTCGTCCAAGTGGTGGATGTGTGTTTATTTGTGCACCTCGGACACAACTGGTGGGTTGGTTAAATTCACTCACATAGTCATGGAAAGCCTTGGCCTCGCTGGAATGTTCACATGTCTCCCTCCGGTCCGGGGCGGCGCAGTACAGATCCCAGAATACACTGTGCACACAGGAGAAAAGAGCGACAGCAGTTAGACACCTCACGGTGTGATCCAAAGGCATATTATGTTCATGGTTTGTGTGTTTCTGATGTGGATCCAGTTACATTTCCCTAATGGAGTGAAGTTTGTGTAACATGAGTGAATGTAGTCTGATGGAGGTGTAACAAATCTACTTGGATAATTAAAAAGTTGAGCTAGGAATTGTCTGAAATGTTTAAATACTTGTCTGAATAAGATACACAAGCACATTTTTCTGTGCAAAGCAAGCTAAACACCTCTGAAACAGTAGTGGATTAAAAGTGTTACTCTGTGCTCATCCTTCACAAGCCTTTTTTGGGTGCTGACGATTAAATAGCAACATAAACGTACGTGAATCACAGCACTCTGGGAGACTTGTGTCAATATTGTACAACTGTGACAGCAGTGTTAAAAGGCAATATTGTGATAAATCTAATTTTCTCTATTAATTGTTTTGTGAAAAATATCCATCACAATTTTCCAAAGCCCAAGTTTACATATTTAAACAGCATGTTTTGTTCAACCAACTGTCAAAAACCCAGCTATATATAGTTTACTATCATAGAGGACTGAGAAAACCAGCATATGTCCATGTTTGAACAACTGCATTTTTGCTTAAAAAATTGCTTTAAAGGATCACTGTTGATCAGCTTATCAATTAATAAACTAGTCTTTTGTTTTCAAAACTCAACAACACATTTCAGTCAGCACTCCAAAGTATTGCGGTTCGCTTCCATGTCCTATTAAAAAGCCATATAGAAACAGGAACCCTCCACCACTTTAGCCACCACACAGTCCTACAGTCCAGCCTGAAGCCTGCAGCTCAGCTCCAGAGAGCTTTTATCCAGGAAGGAGAGGTCACCAAATGTTCCTCTCAGCCTGCCCCAGCGACCTGCAGGTTATTGACCAATCAGCTGTGATTATGTTACTTACTGCCCAATCAGCCATACTCACATTAGTTAATTAGACCAACCCCACTCCTCCAGGGCAGAAGAGGCCGCCAGGTCCCACTCCAAATGGACCCTTAATTACTGCACTGAAATGAAGTACCTGCTAAGCTGGACTACATTCACGACTTCTCCTTCTTCAAGATATTGATTTCATAGACAGTGTATCAACAAACAAAAAAGAACTGCTGAAGTCATGAGAGGAAATTCTTGCTGCCATTTAAAGGCACAAATAACCTGTTCTTCGCATCCTTTGTGCTGATGTTGGGAACAGCTGTGACACTTGATACGACAGACTGCGAAATGGAGCAGAAAATATTAGCTGATCGCCCATAACTGTCGGAGAATCGCTCACCAGCTCCCTGTCACATGTGGGTCATTTTTCATTGAACAAGACATTTATTTTTCATGGTTTAGTGTTATTTATCCCTTAAATCCAGTTATTATAAAACAATGTTGATGCCTGATTTACACTTATTTACACACTTACACTACACTTATTTGAGGGTATGAAGAAAACAAGACTGCAACAATAGGTGTCCAAAAAAAGAAAAGAATATTTAACAATAAATGTCAACCATTCAGCACACAATACCAACCACTCAAAGTGTATGAGCCACAATAGAAATTGTGTTACAGTATTTAAAGACTAAAAGACAGAGTCCGTGCCCTGAGGCGATCAGCGAGCACTGAGGGTCCCCCTCTAGAAAAGCAGGGGACTAAAAGGAACAGTGCAAAGACGGTGGTGAACACCTTCTGTCACTTGACAATAAAGCCAGTGTACATTATCATATCTATCGGTTGGTGTTAAAGAGATTGCTGCTCCGTCAGACACGAGCCGCGGTGAAAAGGCGCGATCATCGCAAATCCAATCAGCTCTCAGGGAAATGAAATGAGACGCAGGTTACAGTCTGCTACCGAAAAGACACAACCAGGTACAGGAGCAGGGGTAGGAGAAAGGTGATCTTACATCTCATGGCCTGTGGAGTCTGAAATATATTGCGATTTGAACAGCTGACCTGCATCAGTCTGAGCCACGCGGGGAAATCTCATTCTCTGTGTCTCTGCATATAATCTGAAGCAGGATCGCTGGTGGACGAGACTAAATGTAGAAACCAAGACTTTCATTATTCTGATATGATTTTAGGTTACACAGGATACAGTCTTGTGTTTAGAGTTAGAAAGGAAAGAAACGTAGTTGAAAGGAGCCATTAGGTATGAGAAGGTGTTGGATTAGTAGGCATAATTACACTAATATTGTACAAATGAAAAGCAGGTTCTCTGAACACAAGATTTTCAGTGGTCAGGGTGCAATCAGAGGAATTCAGCTCATTCCCATCTACTGCACCATCTCATGTGTCACTGGGACTGAATCCAGGTAAAGTCTAGATGGGACCATTGTTAGCTCTTATTTGACAATCCCACCCACATTTAAAAGGGAAAGCCTATGTCATAGTTGTTGTCGCTTCCTTTTCAGAGACACTAATCTCTGGAAATCATCTGGGAAGTCAACATTCGTGGTTAATTAGCACCAGCAATCTGCAAGAAATCTTGTACTCTGCACACCCTTGTAATACTAAATTTTCTATCCAATTATCTAATCATTTCAATCTAATCATCTCATCATGGGAAGCTCTTTATGGTATTATGGGTAGTAGAGCCGCACAACTTCTGTGTGGAAGGAAACTTTAACCGCTCTTACTTTTGAAGAGTCAGTTTTATTCATTCAAATGAGGGGTACAAAAATATGAGCATGCACTGTCAGCACACACACACACACACACACACACACACACACACACACACACACACACACAGTTTGTATCCAGAACAGAAAAGGATGGGATTAGCGTCCAGCCGTCCAGAAGAAGACAATTACTAAAATTAAATGCCATCATGATAATTATTTGCAATTAACTGTGGTCTGGCAAAGCCGGTGGTTACAATGTGCTTTTCCATTATAATAAGGAGAGTAAACAAAGACACAGTAAGGCAGACACACAGGCTGCTTGTGGCAGGTCTACATGGTAATCCTGTGTGCGTCTTTGGCCAGTCCGTCAATGAGTCAGGAGAGGGAGAAATACACATAGAAATGAAGACAGAGATGGGGACAGATGGAGATAAGGAGGCAGACAGAGCATGAGTGAAAGAAACGGAGTCCAAAAAAACATAAAGTTACAAAGAGACAACCATGCTGTCTCCTCTTCTTATCAGAACAGTCTCTTCCTAATGGGACAAAATGCTGCCATCAAAGAGCGGAGGAGGGAAACACAACCCTTCCAGTTGTCTTTATTACCTTGACTCAAGTACTAGCTATTCTCCTGGTGGCAATGCATTCAGCAAGCAGGAAAAAACAACACTGCGCCATCAGGAACACTCCCTTTGGACTGTGGCTAATAATTACAGTAACAGCCATCGCAGAAAGACTGACAGGGGAAAGGGGAACCAACAATGCAGTGAAGTTTTTTGATATTCACACATGAAGGTGAAGGATATTCCTGCATTCAGGTACAAGGTGGAGATTTGAGAGACCATCTGGATAGGCAAAGACACATTGCCCGGTCACACAGGAAAGTGGCAGAGCAAAATCAATTTGCACGTTATCTCAAAACAGTTCGCGCTAGAAGGCAACCCTAACCGGACAGCAAGTTAACATGATTATTCTCAGCAAAAGTATGTGTACCACCTCCTACTGTCTCATGACTGGCTACAATATCATATAAAAGTGCATGGTGAGACACAGCTAATTTAACTTACTGTAAAACTTTGATTAATAACCCAGGCTTTTATTTGATAAAATCAGCGAATTGACCCTACCTATATTTGGGACAGGCGTCCATATGGGACAGGCCTTTAATTCCTTTTGCACAAAACTTAAATAGGCTACTATGAAACAGTTTATTTATTTCAAACAGTATGAATGTAACTTGTGTAAAAATGATCAAATAATACCAATACACGTCATTCATTTGATCTAGCTCTTATTTGTAGGCAGCAACATAACAAAAACAAACATACCCAACAACATCGTGCAAGATTAGAGAAGTGTGGCAGAAGTTAGCAGACAGAGAGCAATGGACTTCACATGACAGGATTCACAACTTTTTTACCCAAATTTTTTTGAAAAGCTGCTTTGATTCTTTTGATCGGTGGTCGCTTACAGACTAAAATAATCAAGGAATGGACACATTCGGACTTACACCATTTAATGGAGACCTGCGTTTATTTGTCAAAATGTGTTCCCACACCAGGCTAGTAAAAGGGGTAGGCGGCTATTTGAGACTCGGCTATTAATTGAAGTTTTAATTCTATTTTGGACTCCCCCGAGTCTCTGTTCCTTCAGACATCAGTGCTGTCAACGGGGTTGGCAATTGGTCATCAATGCTAGTTCACTTGTCAAAGTTGAGCTAAGGAAAGCAACTGACCGCAGGAACTGACATAAAACTAACTGATTTTAGTCTAAAATACTGCTTTTATAATATATGTAATACGTATATAATGTTTATAATATGACCAAACCGTAATTCTTCTAAACCTCTTCAAGAAGTTTGGCAAAAGTTAAGATAAGATTGATGCAGTGATGAGATTCATTGGAAGGGGACATGCAGGTATCTTAGCCTATCTCTGCATTGGCATATTTCTCATAGACTTGGATTGGATTTGAATTGGCTGTATATTTAGAGGAGTGAGAAGAACAGGAAAACCTCCCGTTACTCTGACTTTTGTTTTGTTACATAGTTCATTAACAAGGGAACAGAAACAAACAGGTTCTTTTAAACTAGCTGAACTGACTGCATTAGTGTTAATATTGGATTTTATTTAGATGTCACTGCCAGCGATGGCCCATCTCTGACTTGGAACTGCAACTACCAGGCTGACATGGTCCGATGTCCGATCTTAAAATTGTGAGGAAAGAAGGATAAGCAAGCAAGTAGAGGAGAAGGAGAAAGAGAAAGAGGTGGAGAAGACTGTCCTGTTTAGAAGGAGCACTACAGATATTTAGGAGCAGAGGACGGCTGTACTCTCTCTGTTTTCTCTGCCCCTAACAAACAAGAATTTCAGCTAGAGGCTATCACACAGAGGATCCCTCTACATTCTGTTGTTGTGCTAAGGTTTTTATGTGTGTGTTTTATGTGTTATGGTGTGTGTGTGTGTGTTTGTGTCTGTGGGGGGGGGGGGTTGTTTATTGAGGGTTCAGCGGCCATCCAGTGAAAACTGGTTAAAGAAATCGATTTTGGGATAAGGAGGAGACAACTAGCAGCAGCCAATAGAGAGGGAGCTAATGACACAATCAACACCTGCAGCCCTCGCTGAGCCTTTTCTTTATCCTTCCACCCATAACAACAGATGTGGATGAGTGACCCCCACCACCAGACTCCCCCTTCCACCCCTAACACCCCACCCTCCCCCAAGCAACTACCAACGCCGTCCTACAGGAAACAGCCGCAGAGGCAGAGACAGGAGGGAAGAAAACCCCAGTGAGGTGCTGAGGAGGGGACAACGGGGGTGGGGCTGGGGTGGCGGCAGGGTTGGGGTCTTAGATTTGGCTGTTTAACACAAAAGAGGCTGGAATGCAAAGAGTTAATCCGTTCAGGGGTCTCTCTTCCGCAAACAAAGGGACAGGCCTCCAGACAAAGGTTGAGGGAGGGGGAGCGAAGGGTGAGGGATGAGGGAGGTTGGTGGCTTTCTTACCATCTGGAGCTTTTGTTTTGGGGGAGGCTGGAGGTTGGGAGGCGTAGGGGTGGACAGGGGACTCCTTCCCCCTTCTCCCCCAGCAGCCGACCCCCCACCCCACCCCCAGTGAGTATCTACGTCCACGTGCTGCATGGCCCAGACAGACGCCCCTCAGCTAGGTCATACTACAGTGGAGCCCTGCCCTGCTCAGCCTGGCTAATCATCAGCCTACTCTAACTGCTCTCTGGCGCGCACACGCACACGCACACACACACTAGGTCATCTCTCACACTGTGCTGAAATATATCAACACAGTCAGAACACACACACACTACGCTCAGTTTCCCTTTCTGTTACCCACTCTCTCACACACACACACTGGGCCAGTCACCCTGAGCCCTCTCATTGGTTCGGGCAGAGGCGAGAGCAAACTTAAGCTACGCTGTATGTTTGTGTATGTCAGTCTGTCAGTATTACTGGTAGCTGTCCAATTGAGAGCTGTCAGGTTGAGAGAAGCCAGGCTCTTTAAGGACCATTATGAACCGTGTCAACAGGCTGCACAATTACAACACACACTGGGGCCAGAGAGGATGAATGAATGAAGCCGCATGTCCGGGTTTATTACACAGGGCCGGCCAGGGGCTTTGGGGATGAGCAGGATAGCATGAATGACAAACAAAGCGAGTCCTGTCAAACCTCTTATCCTGGCTTTCTTTGCCTCTCGTGCTGCCTTGCTGGCGATTCGGCCTCTCAACCTCCCTGCCTGTTTGCCTGCTTGATTCTTTGTCTGCATCCTTTCCAGCTGCCCAGCTTCCCTCTTGCTGCCTGTCTGCTCTCCTCTTTGCTTTATAGTTGGATTTCCTATCTCTTGGCCTGACAACTGGAAAGGGGGAATCCTACATTTGGGTGTTCCCATTCACTCTAATTTCGACATGGAGAAAAACAGTGTCAGGCACTAAGCTCACTGACCCGGTTCTTCCAACCAGATAGAAATCGCTGTCCTCTATTTATCTTGCAGATTTGTTTAAAGACACAGAAAGAACAGAGGAACAACCCACGTCAGAGCCACGTTCTCTTAAATGGAGCATCAGGTTAAAAAAAGTCTCAAAATCTTGACTATGGAATAGAGGTTTAGGGTAGGAGAGTTGAAGGGGAGGCATGACGTGACAGATGTGGGGCAAAGATACTGTGTGAGGTGAAAAGGATGGGTGCAAGCCAGGAAGTTAGTTATTATAGTTTGGCTTGTTGATTGGGCCTGCTCACCAACACAGCAGTTGCAGCAACAGCAGAGGCTGTGATACGCTGCTCATGGAGGCAATTAAGTTATTTTAAAACCCTTTGTGCCCAATCGTCACAATTTCAGTCAAAAATGGCATTTCTCTGTGCTATGGCTCAGACAAATCGTAACACAGAGACATGATACACATACACTCTTGAACAAAATCTTAAGACCGGGGGAAACATTGCAAGTACTCGCATTTCGCGCTGGTGGATTGTAAGGGTTGTAAGTACTGCTTCAAGATGCCAAAAGAAGAAACAGGAGCAAGAGACTACTTGAAAACTGCATTTGAACTCAAACAGGCTGTTCATCAGCTGATCAAAAGTTTAAGACCATAGCCCAAAAATAAACCTACAACAGAACTAAAAGTGTCAAAAAAGGACTCAGTAGTGAGTAGCCCCACCGTTCTTGTTGATCACTTCAAACACTCGTTTCGGCATGCTTGATGCGACTGTTCCCAGGAGACTGCTGGGAACGTTGCTCCATGTGGTGAAGATGGCTTCACGAAGGGCATCCACGGTCTGGAACTGACGTCCGTTTTTGTAAACTTCCCCTGCCATCCATCCCCAAATGTTCTCAATGGGATTTAGATCAGGAGAACACGCAGGATGGTCCAAAAGAGCAACGTTATTCTCCTGGATTGTCCTTCGTCAGGCGGGCGTTGTGAATTGCAGCGTTGTCCTGTTGAAAGACCCAGTCATTACCGCACAGACGGGGGCCCTCAGTCAAGAGGGATGCCCGCTGCAACATGTCCACATAGCCAGTCGCCGTTTGACGCCCCTGGACAACCTGAAGCTCCATTTTCCCATTGAAGGAAAAAAGCACCCCAAATCATGATGGAGCCTCCTCCACTGTGCCGCGTAGAAAACATCTCCGGTGGGATCTCCTCTCTCATTCCAGTAACGTTGGAAGCCATCAGGACCGTCCAGGTTAAATTTTTTCTCGTCAGAGAATAAAACTTTCTTCCACCTTTCAATGTCCCATGTTTGGTGCTCCCTTGCAAACTCCAAACGGGCAAGTTTGTGGCGTGGGAGGAGACGTAGCCTTTGAAGACGTTTTTTGTTCTTGAAGCCCTTCTCTCGCAGATGACGTCTTATGGTTATAGGGCTACAGTCAGCATCAGTAAGTGCCTTAATTTGGGTCGAGGATCGACCTGTGTCTTCACGGACAACCTGTCGGATCCTGCGGCTCAGTGCAGGTGAAATTGTTTTGGGTCTACCACTTGACTTTTTTGTCCCATAACTCTCAGGATCTTTTAAGAAATGTAAAATGACTGTCTTACTGCGTCCAACCTTGGCAGCGATGGCGCGTTGCGAGAGGCCTTGCTTGTGCAGCTCAACAATCCTGCCACGTTCAACGAGAGAAAGCCTTTTTGCCTTTGCCATCAGGAGATCATGACAGTGTGACTGCCTGAAGATCAATGACACGAAAGCCA
>NC_060154.1:21102495-21106125 GCF_021292245.1 Micropterus dolomieu | reverse complement strand
CACACACACACACACACATACGCCCCATTACATATATGAAAGGTGGTCTTGCAGTCTCGTAAACATTATAACTTGGTTTTAACTGCGTTGTTTTTTCTCTCTGTAGGCTAATGAACCTTGTTTTAAATTATGTAAGTATGAAGCTTGATTTGAAGATAAACTGCTCTTTTCCCCCACATCTTATGCCACTGTTACATTATTTTAAAATGAAATGTCCAAATCTATACTATAATATCATATCATATTCCATTGTGTGTGTTTGTGTGTGTATGTGTGTGTGTGTGTCTGAGCGGGTGGAGGATGTCAAGTGCGTGGTCACGGTTTGTGACGTCACCCGAACCCCATCAGCACTGTTTGTGTGCGTGTTTCACAAGCTCCTCTCTTTATTATTTTTAATTGTTCATTTTTGTATCGTTATCCAAAGTGTATCCCACGCCTAACACACATACACCCCCAACATGGTACACACACACACACACACACACACGCGCGCGCGCGCGCGCACACACACGTGGGTCTTCTAATTAGTCTCAGGGGTTACAATAACAAAGAATGATGACACACACACACACACACACACACAAAGGCTGGCCGAGAAACAAAATGCTAACACCACTGGATTTTCTTACACACCGTCCGTGTGGCGCTTTGTGAGCGTTTTGTTATTAAACATTCACGCGCGCGCACCTTTATGAAGCCAGTCCAGCAACGCCGGCGGCTCTACGGTACCCGAGCATCAGCGCGAGGAGGAAGAGATAAACAAGGTGCACAGCAGTAACTGTTGATGTGAATAAAGCCGCAAGTGTTCGTGTGGAATAAAAAGCCGTTCACCTACCTTTCAACACAAGGAGACAGGCTTCCCGCTGTCTGCGATGTCTCGTGCGCGTCTTGTTGTCGTCTGGCTTCTTTTGGCCGTCATCGATACGTGGGAGTGTCAGCTGAGCAGGAAAATACATATCACTTCCGGGGGAATTTCTCAATAAAACCATATTGGCAATTATATATGAACTTTCAACGGGAAAACTAATGTTAAATTATTATTGTTATTATTGTTGCCATGACATGATATAGAATTAACCTTTTCAGCCTAAACAATGCACTAAGAGGTAGTTGGTGAGTGTCTACCACGTTAACATTTAAACTTAATTTTGAAGGCTGTTACGACATGTTTCCGGTTAAATGGAACACATTCCTGGGACCTTGACAGAAATCAATGCGGTGCCTAGTATTTAGTAGTATTAAAGGGACAGTGCGTTGTTTTTGTTTGTTTTATTTCACATTAACTTTAAAAAAAAACATCTTAAAGTACCCAGAGCTAACACTGTGGCAGTTATAACACATAATCTCAGACTGGACTGATGGCTGGTTGATCACAACCCAGAGAGTTTTAAGAATAACCTGTTTAATTGATATCCAAGGCATAAACACTCTCTGTGACATCCAGCAGGTTACATTAGACCAGACTTTTTCTGTCACACCCCCCTTTAAAGCTGAAAAAAGCCCCCTTAACTCCACCAATAGTGGATTTCATTTTTATAAACCATTAAGAACACGGGCAATTGAATAAAACAACATATTCAGGATAGCAAGTAGCCTTGCTTACATCAGAGCCCCCCTTTTTTTGTTTATGCCACCACATGAATCACATGCATGCAACTTAAGGTCTGCTTAACATCCATTTTTTTGATAGACTTTTTGTGTCAGTTGTATTCCTATAATGTACAATCCTCCTAATCTAATCGTCAGCTGACCCTAAACTCTAAACAAAAAAGGACCATGAATATCCAAAGTTCCCATGCAGCTCTGGAAGGATGGAAGCTGAAGGATGCTGCAGCAGTAGATACCAGACCTTGCATATGTGAAAACAGTGCAACAGCAGCAGGCAGTGGAGAGATGTGAGTATTACACCTAAAGTGAGTCGCCTGAACAGTGATAGAATTACTTGGTGTGTGGTATTACTTCATATTACAGCTCAAAACAAGGTACTACAGTAGTAACATCCTGGCAACAACAGAGTAATACTAGGGTACTTAGTGGTAACATGGACTTTATTTTCTATATTTGTGTGACGGAGGAGAGTATGAGGATGATAATGTGTAGAAACATCTTGGGGTAATATTAGGGCAGAAGATCACATACCATGTTAATAACGGGATAATATTTGTGTGTTCTTTGAGATGATTGAGATTCTTTCCGACTAATATTCACCCTAGTATTACCCTTTTACAAAAAGAAAACCTTAACATTACCAAAATATCATTACTATCAATATATTACCTGGTTATGACTGCCGTGATTACCATAGTATTACCTCACTATTACCCCTCTGTTATCACTGAGCTGTAATGTAAAGTTCTGAAGAACGATGATAGCAGTACGTTTGTTAACACAGATTAAAATAAATGTGTCTGTGGTCCAATGCACATTTTAGAAAAAAAAAGCAAACAATGAATTTACCATACATCACTGCCCACTGTAATTTTAAGCTGTTCTCATAGTGACTTTCAGTTGTTGACATTGGCTTCACATCCTCATAGTTTGGGGTCACACAGACCCCACTGTTGTATGTGTAACACTTTTTTAATACTCATAGTAATAATAGTAACATTAATTGAAAGTCAACCATTTGTATAACATTTTTTTTTTCGAGTAGAAAGAAGAAAAATATTGAAGTGGTAACCTGGTGGTTTCCTTTTGCCACAAACTGGACTTGAATGTTGGTGACTAAAATGACCATAAAGTATTGTTATTACAACCAAACCAAGGACATATTTCATGTTTTATATGTCATAAGGACTATGCATAAAGAAACACATTCCTTTGCCAAGTCATTCACTCAATTCAGTCATTAATTCAAGTCATAGTTAGTTATCCTATACAGTGATGTTACTACTGGTATGTTGCTTGTGAACAAACTGTTCCAACAACATGAATCCAAACAGACTTTTTTGGGATTTAAGCAAGGATACTGCACAAAAAATACTGCCCATACCAATCACATGTAGAGCAGATTAAAAGCCAACATTAACCATGTTTTACAGCTTTAGTTCATTTTCTGTAGAGGATGTTTGACACACACAAAACATATAAGCTTATACAGAGCTTTTATAAGGAGCAAATACTCACTACTGCATCAAATAAGGGTAAGAGTATTGAGAGACAAATACATTGTTAATGGTCTGTCAATGGGATTTGCTGACAGTAAGAAAAATATATAGATATATAGATTTGCAGTGGTCTGATACTCCTTCCATTTCAATATTATCGCTTGCACAGTGCTCCTTGGGATGTTTAAAGCTTGGGAAATCTTTTTGTATCCAAATCCGGCTTTAAACTTCTCCACAACAGTATCTCGGACCTGCCTGGTGTGTTCCTTGTTCTTCATGATGCTCTCTGCGCTTTAAACGGACCTCTGAGACTATGACAGAGCAGGTGCATTTATACGGAGACTTGATTTCACACAGGTGGATTCTATTTATCATCATTAGTCATTTAGGTCAACATTGGATCATTCAGAGATCCTCACTGAACTTCTGGAGAGAGTTTGCTGCACTGAAAGTAAAAGGGCTGAATAATTTTGCACGCCCAATTTTTCAGTTTTTTATTTGTTAAAAAGGTTTGAAATATCCA
>NC_060154.1:21073358-21102475 GCF_021292245.1 Micropterus dolomieu | reverse complement strand
GTGCATTTATACGGAGACTTGATTTCACACAGGTGGATTCTATTTATCATCATTAGTCATTTAGGTCAACATTGGATCATTCAGAGATCCTCACTGAACTTCTGGAGAGAGTTTGCTGCACTGAAAGTAAAGGGGCTGAATAATTTTGCACGCATTTTGAATACTTTCGCAAGGCACTGTAGCACCCTGACAGTGTTGGAGCCCTAGGCTTTGCCCCCTAATCCTCCCACCCCCAAATGCACAATCCTAAAAAGTCCACCACAGTGGTTGGGGTCATCTTTTCTCAATCCTCAGGAATTGTTTTGAAAATTCAGCAGCCAAACTCATAAACAGCCAAGTCAATAATCATGGCCCATAATGAAGAAGTGTGATCAGCCTCCACATAGCCTTGTCCACCTCCACATCATAGCCTAAACTGTGCGTCGGATACTGATTCCTGAAATGCGTTGTTTAGACACTGGCCCTCCCCCAGGAAATTTTGAGCATTCAAGACTTAATTTCCTGCATTCTGGTGAATATTTCTGCACCAATTTATACAAAGGGAACATAAAGGGAAACACAATATTCAGGCGGTATGTGACAATTCAAAATATTAAAATTTAATAGAATATAATGCAGTCAGGCTTTCAGGCATTCTGCAGCTACTGCCTCCCGTAGATCAACTTTACTAATTTAATAAAATCCCTGCTGAGTCAGTGCACATGCTGAGCCTTCCCTCCTCTTTTGAGTCTCTGTTTAGGGAAATAACCTCTTTCAATAGGCCTATGTGGGACCTTTTCACCTCAATGATTATTTTAATTAATTCATTTTAATTCAGTTATAAATTCCGGGACTTTTAATAGCTCCTGTGTTTCAGCAGGTTTTCTGCTCATTTTCAAAACATTCTGCACATTCAGAATCTCTCCCATAGTGTTCTCTGATGTGTCCAGAAATAAATCGCATTATTACGAAACTAACGTCATAATTTAATTAGAATTCATAATATTTTTTATTCCACCTGGCCTCTACTCTGCTGTGCATTAGGCTACGCTATTGATCCACTGGTACATAGCCTATCCCCTTCAGACTGTTTGACTGACACAGTTTGGGACTGCATGCTGCATGTGAAACTGAAACCAACCAAAAACACTTCTGATCAGGCAGAAATCTCGCCATAAATCCACACGTTAACTTCTGCAGCTCTGATAAAGTGCAACTCACAGTCCAAAACAGCAAGGCTGCGCTTCAGTTTTAAGATGTTTATGCTGCAAAACTCTACCAGTCACGTTACCGTCTGGACTCGCGCATGTAAATGATTAAAATTAGATCAAAACTTTCTCTTGCGGTGCCCCATGACATTTTGCTCCCTAGGTGACCACCTATGTTGCCTATGCCACGGGCCGGCCCTGGAAGCACCAGTTATATCATTTAATACGTGTAAGGTAAGCGTGGAAAAACTGCTGTGTAAATCACCAGCTGATATTAAAGTGTGGCATGTTGTAACTTCCATGATCCGTTATCTAGAGGGGTACAGACTTAAGATAAAATATCGTCATCATGATATGAATCCCCCAAAAAACAGTCTGATTCATCAACACATTTTAATTACACAGAAATGTTTTTTTTATTAATTTAATCTGATGTTACTTTTTACAATAGCAACAGTATAACAAGAATTTCATCCTCTAAACAGTGTTGGACAGTAGAGGGGCGTTAATGCTCACACACACATACAGACACAGTTCACCTTCGGATTAATAGCTCTGATCTCATTTATATTTTATTTCAATAATAAATTATGTACAATTGTGTTATAATGAGAGAGATGTGAGACAAAGACAGGAGAGACAGAGAGAGCTTGTGTTCCGATCAGTGACAGGCAATGGTTGGGGTCTGGCTTAGGGGTCAGAGGTGAGAGGCACATGTCGGCCCCTCCAGGTGCATTGTGGGATGCTCCCAGAAGGAATGCCAGATGAGGAGGGAGAGGGGTGGCCGAGTCACCACATATAGGAGTCATCATATCTGTGGAAGAGTACAAGGAAGATCAATAGTCAACATTCATATATTATGTTCACTGCAGGTCACATGACTCCTTCAGCTTGTGTGTGAGGATCTTTACCTTGATCTCTGGTCTCTGTTGTTATCGCCACCAAACAGCAGCTCTGCAACCACATCCTCCTGAGCTGAACGTTTTCCGTACCTGGGAGAGATATAAGGAGGGCAGTTTTTAGCCATGCTAACTATTGGATGGATTGCCATGACATTTGGTGCCGATGTCCACGGTGCCCTGAAGATGAATCCTGCAAACTTTGGTGATCCCCATGACTTTTCCATGAGGTTGACATTTGTGGTTTTAAGTGAAATGGCCCAACAACTATGGAGGAGGAATGCCATCAAATTTGGCACACACATTCATGTCCCCCTCAGGATGAATTGTAGTAACTTTGAGTGATGCCTTTATTTTCCATCTGGCACCACCATCAGGTCATTTAGTGCTCATTAGCAAATGTGAGCATAACACACTAAACCAAGAGGTGAAAACTGTAAACATTACACCTGTCATTGTAAACAATAATTGTGTTAGCTGCCAGATTCTTAGTGTTGTCAAAATACATGTTGCATCCCATCTCACCTCAACAAAACTGTCAACAATATCATCTCAAAACATTATTCTTTTAAAATCCTCTCATGATCCATATGCTGCAAATATATTGAGTATTGCAGTTTCATAAAGCTAAATGGTTCATACATATTAAAAAACAAAAAGCTTCTAATACTGGTCAAAACAGTGGATCATACATTTCCCATAATGCTATTAGATACCATTTGTTGATTAAATCTTCAATACCTGGTAAAACTATAAACCTCCAGATTGCAATATATATGTGTGTGTGTGTGTGCTAACTAATATACTTTATACAATGTCAATATACACTGATGATGTATATATATTTACTAATATACTGTATACAATGTCAATATACACTGATGATGTATGTATGTATATATATATAGATGCTAACTAATACATTGTATACAATGTTACAGTTATATACCGTTTTTCCAGTCTGAATAGTGCTCCTTACAGCCAATAAACTAGCGCCATATTACAGAAATTTCCTAACTTACAGATCCCATCGAAACTGTTGGGGGTTGTTATATATTCTGAGACTTTCAGGACAGATGTGTTCTATCTTTGTTCATTGTTTGTCTCCTCTTACCTCTATCTGTCTCTTTTTTATATATTGGTTTACTTCCCCTCCCTGTGTCCCAAATTCTTTCATTTCACCCTCAGATTCAGACTGTGTGTGTATGTGTGTTTTAACACAGGTGTGTGTCATTTCCAAGTCTGGATGAGTCTTATCATTCTCTTGATGTGGTCCAAGAGAGCCGGAAATGTAAAATCACAGAGCCGTTTAACAAAAACTTTACTTGGTAATGTGTATGTGCGTGAAACAGTGCCATTCAACACAGCCCCTGCAGCGCGGCCTGCGGCTCCTCTGTTTTCCCATCAACCACCTGTTCCACCTCCCTCTATGACCCCGGCACCCAATCTTATGCTTCGTTACACACACAGGAGGTGTGTGTTTGTGTGTGTGTTGCCCTGTAGGAAAGCAATCAAACAGCTCACATGGTCTGTCTCAGCTGCCACACGGTGTGACACATCAGGGTGGCAAATGTTTTCCCCTCTGATAATTGCTCGTCTGCACCTATATCTCCCACTGAGTCTACGTAGATGGTTGTGCTCTTATTTTCTATCTGTCCTACCGTCTTTCTCGCCAGTTGACTATCTTGCCTGTTCCTGTCTGACTGTCTTTCTCCCTTTCTTTCTTTCTTGTTCTCTCCATCCTGTGGTCACGGTTTTTAGAAATATCAGCCCTGCTACTCCTATATTACCATTACATCGGAGTCATGAAAGCTAAGCATACCTTGCAATTTACTGTATGCAGTATCTGGCTAAACAAATATTAGCGTAAGTGGCACTCCCTTTACAGGTAGCCAGAATATCCTTTTTGTAAAGACGAGTGATTTGGCTTAACGAGACAGGAACTAAAACTAAGTGTTCAGACAGAGGGAGAATAGAGGTGCTGAAGCAATGGACAGTAAATAATGTGTTTTTTGATCATTAAAGCAGGTAAACATTTTCTAGTAGACACACAAAATAAAAGTATGACCCTGATAATGAGTATAATATGGGACCTTTAAATTCTACACACTTAACTAACAAAAATAACGTTGTCGCTATTTTATTATTACCAATATTACATAGTTCTTTCCAGAAAATCTCCTACAAAATTCTTCCAAAGATTGAAGTGTGCTTGCTTACACTATTACAAGAGAAAATAATGTAAAGAGGTTAAAATGTCATAAAGTGTTAATTGCCATGTGAGATGTTGAATGGGAGTTAAAGCAGTTGAAGTTGAAACTGCAAGTGTCTTTTGAAATTTAAGAGCTTAAAGCAGTCTTTGGAAATTCTGTTGGAAAAATACTGAATCCTAATAAAATAATATTGCGATAATAGAATAAAATCTGCTTAAAATGTATAAAGTGTTAACTGTAGAATATAAACTCTGCCAGGGTGCTGTCCAGTGTTACAATTCACAAATTCACAAATGGCTCCTGACTGTCCAGATCCATCAATTTTATCTAGAGTGCACAGCTTAAAGCGCCCAGCCATCACATTCCTTGGCATATATTTGATATAGCAAAACCTTCATAGAACCATTAGTTACCTGTATCAAGTATAATATGTCTTCATCTGCAGCTCTCCAGTCAAACGTAAAAACTTTTAACTTGAAACAAATTGGCTTTCTATGGCACTAGGAGTCTTTAAACCAAGTATCTAAATATCAACGACCTATTTGGCTTTCATGAATAAGAAAAGATAGCTCATGAGCCCGACTGCTTCCCGTCAAAAAATATGCCATCTGACAATTTCATACCGGTGACTTCTATACCTGAAAGCAGCAGGCCTCGGCTCAGGCCCCACTAACTGGATTTGGGATTCTTTCTTGGGTCCATCTGTGCCGATTTTATTGCTCTGGTCCCGTTGATTTGGAGGCCTGGAGGTTTTGGAGAGTGGCCGGTAATCCAATCTACTGAACTGCCGTTGTGTGTGGGTGAAGGGTTGGCGTGGAGGGGGTGCATCACACATTTACAGAGCTCCAGGCTTAAGTATGAGTGGGAAACTCATAGAACCCGGTTTCTATAATAAATTGAATCAAACTAAATGAAATCTGAAAGCAAAAAGGAATAACTGTTCAGCTGCTGTCACACTTAAAACTGTCCAGTTAAGTGGGTGTGCAACATGCTGCACAGCTGGACGGCGTGTAAGGTGTTTGTGCGCGAAAGTTATAAGAGATTTTAAAATAGATAAAATAAATATAAAATATATAATAATATAAAATAGGATTCACCCCTTCTCCCCAACCCAACTGTCCTTAATCTAAATCAAACTAAGAGCGATGCCTTTTTAAAGGCAGTTTCCTCACTTTGGACACCCTGTCCTTATGAAGTCATTTGGACTCTCAAAAATGCATAAAAAGACTAAATAAAAAATGGTGTATGTACCACGAACAGTTCTCTGTTTGTGTGTGTGTGTGTGTGTGTGTGTGTGCATACCGCTGCCTGGTGATCAGATTGATGTAGTGTCTCAAGGCGGTGTAGTACTTGGCGAGCTCTTCGGGTGGGGCGTCTTCACCGGGGTTCTCAGGTTTCGGGGGGTAGGCGTCCGCCAGCGTTCCCAGACACACCAGCACACACAGCACTACGGCCACCAGCACCGTCCATGGCTTCAGCATCACGGCCATCTGTAACGGGGCAGCAAGACAAGGAGAGTTATGGAGATAAAGGATCCAAAGTTTTGGATTAACTCTAATGCAATAATTAGTATATTAGTTCATTTTTTGTAGTGATGGTTGATTGTGGTAATTGTAGTGTGCCAAAGTTTTATTTTCAAGTGCATGAGAATGTTGGAAATGACACAGATAAAAAATCTATAATCTGTCTTTAAAAATCAATAACATAAAGACCTCTTCTCACAAAGTTTTGATTGAATTAATCCCAAAACACCTCGGAACACTGTGATGGAAAGTGAGAGTGATGGAGGCATGATGAAAACATTTTCTCCTTGTTTTTCTAACGAGAAAAGCGTTTGGTGCGTGTCAGAGCTCCTCCTGACGGGCACAGGGTGGGAAAACGGTGTCATTTGTTTTTGGGAGATGTCTGCTCAGGCTAAGTTGGCTGACGAGTAAGTAGAGGTGTCTGAAGCAGCTAAACAAATCAATGTGTATCATGTAAAGAAAGAAGAGAACCCTCTTCAGGCTGTAGATTGACTTATTGTCAGACTCCCCTGGCTGAATGTTGTTCAGTTCCTGAGGAAGATGAAGAATATTGATTGATTCCAGTGGAGGAAACTAACTTCACACATCATCAGGGAGGCTGTGGGTTTGATGGTTGTTATGAAATAAGCTTAATTTCCATTGTAGGGTATTATGAGGCAGTTAATATATTTTGTATGTTATTGTTAGGGCTATTATATTATTATTGTTGTTATTATTATATTACTATTATTATTATTAATTAATTAAGACTACTACTACTACTTATAATAATAATAATGTTCAGGTGTTAAGTATTCGTTAGCTGTTAGAATCTAAGTTGTTTTGGCTTGCTGGATGGAGTGGGTCCCACTTAACAGTTACAATAAAACCAAACAGAAATCAAACAACAGCGTTCAAACTTGGCAGTGGATAATAGAGGCACACAGTTCATAAAATCAGCCAATTTTATTGCCTGGAAGCTGCCACAACACAAAACTATACCTCTATGTTTAATGGCTCTCAGTTTACTGTCATGAAAACTTTGCCGGCTATATCAAAGCTATTTAAATTAACTAAATCTAATTTCATATAATACAGTCTTGTGGGATTGCCAGACAGCTAGTGAAATAAAAAAATAGAACAACCCAACCTATTTAAAATCTAACAACTGAATGTTTTTAGCATTACCTTTATTTAAGCATTTTGACTACTTCCTATTTGCACGTGCTTGGCCCACACGCACAGAATCTATATGTTGTTATGTGCACTTTGCAGCATGCTGCTTCAATATGTATAACTTTTTAATAAGTCGGCTACTAAACCATTTTTTATTTCACGTTTTTCTCAGTGTTTTTCAGTGTCAAAATCCAGCAGGTTGGTCAGGTCAGGTCTAGGTGTGGGGGGCGCTCAGTGCCAGCCCCAAACTGCACAAGCCAAGCGGGGTTTCTCCCGCTCCTCCCGACTGTCGACTGAAGTTACAGCAATATTTATCAAATGACTTTCCCTTCTACGCAGGCAAAATATATTATTTATCTTATGCCAGACATTTTTTAGCCATCTGCCTCGGAATAACAACGGTGAGTTGCGTCGTTGAACAACGACTTGTTGGTGAAAGTGAAGGCCTATAGAAGATGTATTTGGTCCTCCTACTTTTAAAACATTCAGGCAATACCTAACACAGCAGCAGGTGTTAACATAAGTCGAGTTATAATGATCAACATGTCTCCTTCATTGTTTTAATGCCCTTCTATCTGCCCTAATGCTCTCTTACAATAATTCCTATTCTCCAATATTTTTAGCTTTTCCAGGTTCACGGGGTGAGTTACCTGTACTGCTGCCTGTGATGTGTGACGAAATAAGGAGCGCCCCCTTACTGGTTTAATCGCTCAAAATGAACAAGGCAGTTGGTGCATATGTCTGCAACAAACAAGAAGTTGTGAGTGTTAAGATTGAAATATTATTCACGTGTCGGCAGATGTGGTTTGGGTTTGGTTAAACCCCCCGCGGCGCTGTCCGTGGTGCTGAACGGGTGCGTGCTGCATATTTAACACAGACATTTTACAGCAATATCCGGATAAGAGTTTTGTACCTGCTAACTGCCGAGGCTGAGCACAACATTTAGAGTTAGCAGTTTAAAATAAGAGTCCAAAACTTCGCTCAGAAACAAAAACCCCTCTACAGCCCCTGACATGTAGCCGCCATGTTAAATGTTATTTATTAAAGCTTTTTTTTGCTCACTTAAGTTTTTCAAGTTGCGTTTTTTTTAATGTGCACACGTTAAAGGTAAAAGGCTTTGGCTAAAGAAAGCATTTTGCTCACAAAAGTTGAAAACTGTTTTTTATTTTTTTATTTTGCCTGCATGTATCTCCAAACACAGTCCAATGCAATTTAACTTCTATTAGGACTTAGCACAGAATACGACAGATCTCTTTCTGTAACAGTGTCAACATCCTTCTTCGTATAGACAAGTGTAACAATAAGGTTGTTAATATGTAGAGGAATAAGAGTGAGAAGTGTGAACACTTACTTTGAGAAGACTTTGGAGGTTACGGGTAGAAGTCGGAACCACAGGTGTTTCTAACAGCAGCAGAGGTCTTTGTGACTTCGAGGATTTTTTTTTCTTCTCCCCTCTTCGATCAGTTTATACTCTGCGGGTCGCTGCACCTTGGTTTCAAACTCCGACAGAGGTGATTTATATAGTTTAGCAGCACCGGAGGAGGGAGGGGTTACACCACAGTGCGTGCGTGCGTGATTCCGTGCGCGCGCGCGCGCGTGCATTTGTGTGTCTGTGTGAAGCAAAAGGGTGGGTGAGGAGGCCGAATGCGTCAGATGGTGATGATGATGGAGACATTACTAACGCGCTGGACACGCAGTCAGTCTTGTGTTTTTGTTAACAGATGACATTTTGGGCCATGACACTCTAAAGCTGCATCAGTGGGGAGGGAGGGAGGGGGGATGTTTACTGTGTTTCCATCTGCTTCTTCTAAAATAACCTATACACAGACTGGACTCCAGCCATCATCCACCCATGCTGGATTCCTACAGCAAGCCTGCATATTCTTACCACCCCTAACAGTGTCTTGACCTATGACCTCCCTAATAAAATAGAGCAAAATCTACATGGGAAAGCAATTAAATATCAACAAGAGTATTAAGTTGTCACATAAATATGCTAATTGTGGTGCATTTATTTTCTCTGTCCCACTCTAAATTGTGCAGACTTATTTTAAAACAATTACTAGACATGGTGGTCTGGTTCCTGCCACTAGGCGGAGCCCTGGTCTTTATATGGCAGTAGTGGGGCTGACAGACAGACATGAAGGCATTTCATTGGAAAGTAGTTGTGTCAGTGTCGATAAGGAAGCGTGATGACGCAGTGTCTTAGCTCTCCAAAGGTTTGACGCACAAACATACTATCTGGTTTTATGCATCACGTTGTTTCTATCCAGCCTCCCGTGGCTATCCATCTACCTCCTCCCTCAGTGTTTTGCTGCAGAAGTGTTTCGCTGCTCTGATCATCCTCCCTGGTTGCAGACCTACAGCAGCTTCCAGCTTGTGTATGCAGCTCAAAGCCAGATGGTGCTTCTTGTCACCCTGGAAGTTTACCTCTAAAATCTAATCTGTAATCTTGACCTGAGACATTTAGTGCCCTCAGTAAAATAATCCTCTGGAACCCTCTGACTCTGTATCAATATCAATTTTATTTATTTAGCACACTTAAAACAACCAAGGTTGACCAAGGTGCTTCACAGGTTAAAATAAAACAATAAGACAGTACTTACACAGTAAAAATACAGCAATAAAACATTATAACATACAGTATAGGATATATAGTGATATTAAAATCGCCAGGAATAATGACTGACCTAACTCGAAGGAAATGCCAAAGTAAAGAGATGTGTTTTTAACAATGATTTAAAACGTTTGAGAGTTGGGGCAGTTCTGATATAGACTCGCAGGTTGTTCCACAGGTTAGGGGCAGCTACACTAAAGGCTCGATCGCCTCTGCTTCTGGGTCCATCCAGGAGGAGGAGATTGGCGGATCTCAGCGCTCTAGCTGGAGTATGAACATGAAAAATCTCTGTTAAGTACAATGGAGCCAATCCATTAAGGCATTTAAAAGTTAAAAGTAACACTTTAAAATCAATCCTGTAGTGAACAGGAAGCCAGTGGAGGGAGCGCAACACAGGTGTGATGTGGTCCCTCTTCTTCTTTCCTGTCAGGAGGCGGGCAGCAGCATTTTGGACTAACTGCAGGCGCTGAATAGATGACTAGATGTCTAAGCCCACATATAAGGAGTTGCAATAGTCAAGGCGGGAATTATGAAGGCATTAATCACACTCTCCAAATCTTTAGGAGGGAGATAGGCCTTTACCTTGGCTATAGTTCTCAATTGGGAAAAGCAGGATCTAACAGTGGCGGATATCTGTTTATCAAATTTAAACGCACAATCCAACACAACACCAAGACTCCTCACAGTTGAGCGGCTGTTTGAAGCTAAAGGGCCGAGAGAATCTACATCAAGCAGTTCAGGATGTCCAAACACTATGAGTTGTCTCCGTTTAGGTTGAGGAAGTTTAGGTTCATCCACGTTTTGATGTCCTTCATACAGTCAAGCAGGGGCTGCAGTAGCATCATTTGTGACTTTAACCTGGCTGAGACACGTAGTGCACTTAATAAGTACATTTTATTAGCAACCTATGTGGTAAAATCACAGTTAACGTGAATTATGGTTGCACCTTGCTAACCAAGCACATCCGGGGCCTGGTTGCAAAAAAATCAAGATGGCGTTAACTGAAATGCCAAACTCGAGACTTCAAAACCGCTGTCCACAAACCAATGGGTGACATTGCAGTGACTATGTCCACTTCCACGTCTATGGTTTAGGTTCAATTTGATTAGTTTTAGGCAACAAATGAAATGGTTTAGGAAAACATCATGGTTTGGGTTAAAATAACTACATTACTTTCTAATTAATTAACTTACGCAAGTTACATAATGTTATGTAACTTAAGCAGCTTCTGTAAACTCGAAAATCTTTTTGTTTCACACGGGAAACAATCACCAGTGTCCTGGGTGAAAGTCCAGTTTCTGGCACCCCCATTTTCTGTTTTTTATATGCTACACTTACCTTCAGTATTCCCAAATGGCACTGCAGGGTTTCCCCCAGTGCCTTCCCACTGCGTTACATACTGATACCAAGGGCTCTTGACCATGTATCCAAATGTGATGACTTGAGAAGTCAGGGAAGTGAGAGCAGGTTGGTTTAGCTGCTTAGCGTACAAAGCGTACGTAGCGTAGAAAGCTAGTTACATGTTTGTTTGTTTTTTTGGGGTTTAAAAAAAAGCAAAAAAAGACACCGCGCTGCAAACTCATTGCATACATCTCTGCAATCACAGTAGAATAGAAAAAAATGCAACGCAATGTCTGCAGCATTGTATTGAATATTGTTGAAGTGGAAACGCTCTGATGTACATGTGACAGTAAATACACACCAACCGCCGCACCAGCAGGGGGGATAGTCCCGCACTGAAGATTCATCTCATTTCCACAGATGATGATTTCATTAGAGTGGTCACTGGTGGGGAATTTTGTGTGAAATCATTTTGGAGCACAGGAACTGACAAATCACACACAGCAAAAAATCTTATACTGAATGAGGCCCATCATCATATGATCCAGTTCTACTCCACATCCTCAGCACCAACTCTTCTTCACAGCCCATTTTTAAAAATAGAAGGACATGGTAATAAGCTTTATGCAAATAATAATAAATATAAGAAAAAGTGTTTCCAATTCTAAACAACAATAATCTGAATATAGTCTATATTTGCCGAAATCAATGTAATTGCTGCTGAGAAAGTTGCTCCATGTGGTGAAGATGGCTTCACGAAGGGCATCCACGGTCTGGAACTGACGTCCGTTTTTGTAAACTTCCCTTGCCATCCATCCCCAAATGTTCTCAATGGGATTTAGATCAGGAAAACACGCAGGATGGTCGAAAAGAGCAACGTTATTCTCCTTCGTCAGGCGGGCAATTGGCGGGCAATTGAATTGCAGCGTTGTCCTGTTGAAAGACCCAGTCATTACCGCACAGACGGGGGCCCTCAGTCAAGAGGGATGCCCGCTGCAACATGTCCACATAGCCAGTCGCTGTTTGACGCCCATGGACAACTTAAGCTCCATTTTCCCACTGAAGGAAAAAGCACCCCAAATCATGATGGAGCCTCCTCCACTGTGCCGCGTAGAAAACATCTCTGGTGGGATCTCCTTGACATGCCAGTAACGTTGGAAGCCATCAGGACCGTCCAGGTTAAATTGTTTCTCGTCATAAAATAAAATTTTCTTCCACCTTTCAACGTCCCATGTTTGGTGCTCCCTTGCAAATTCCAAACGGGCAAGTTTGTGGCGTGGGAGGAGACGTGGCCTTTGAAGACGTTTTTTGTTCTTGAAGCCCTTCTCTCGCAGAAGACGTCTTATGGTTATTGGGCTACAGTCAGCATCAGTAAGTGCCTTAATTTGGGTCGAGGATCGACCTGTGTCTTCACGGACAACCTGTCGGATCCTGCGGCTCAGTGCAGGTGAAATTTTTTTGGGTCTACCACTTGACTTTTTTGTCCCATAACTCTCAGGATCTTTTAAGAAATGTAAAATGACTGTCTTACTGCGTCCAACCTTGGCAGCGATGGCGCGTTGCGAGAGGCCTTGCTTGTGCAGCTCAACAATCCTGCCACGTTCAACGAGAGAAAGCCTTTTTGCCTTTGCCATCAGGAGATCATGACAGTGTGACTGCCTGAAGATCAATGACACAAAAGCCATATTTTGGTGCAGATTTTACCTTTTTATGCCTATGGTCTCAAACTTTTGATCAGCTGATGAACAGCCTGTTTGAGTTTAAATGCAGTTTTCAATAAATTGCCTACTCTCTATTTTTGGTCTCTTGCTCCTGTTTCTTCTTTTGGCATTTTGAAGCAGTACTTACAACCCGGTTATGATCCACCAACGCGAAATGCGAGTACTTGCAATGTTTCCCCCGGTCGTAAGATTTTGTTCAAGAGTGTGACTTACATTTTCTGGGGATATCAATATTTGCGATGTCCATCACACGCATAAATCAGCTTAAAAATCACAGGAAAAATATTTTCCCTGTGACTGCTGAATTTGCGCGAGAAACATATCAGAGAGTTTTCTCAGTATCAAAGTAATCTAGTGATAGTTACACTGCAAACACAAACTGCTAACAGCTAATTCAGCATACATTTACTGATGCCAATTTGCCAAAATGTAAACTAATATAGGGCAATGCCCAAATTGTAGAACACAGCATAACTCACTGAATCCATGGCGCCATTATACTTCCTGTTTACATCCCAAAAGCACTGTGGGATCAGTAGTTGCAAAACTTCAGCGTCAAACTTTGAAAACCACCGCTATAGGCTCCTCTCACTGATTTGGAGAGTGCATACTTCAACGTGAAGTTTAAAAAAACAAAACAGTCCAGCTTAAATGACAGAGCAAGGCAAGTAAGCTCAGTTGTCAATCAGAGGGTTTCCCGTAGTACAGCACTTAAACATATGTGAGATGATGCACTTAGCATTCCCTACAATTACTGCCCCTCGCCACCCCTGCACATTCTTTCAGACCATGAAGAGTACTTCTACAGTATGAATGTGAGCTGTTGTGTGTGTGTGTGGTCAAGAGAGAGAAAAGGGTGAGATGATCAAGGTATACATACCACCACCATGAGTGTAAAAATCCTGGAGGTTCCCCAAGTGTGATGTTCTTCTCCCATCGGATCTGAGAGCAAGAGAGAAGTGTAAGAGAGGAATGAGAAGACAGAGGAGGGGAAATGAAAAATTTGACACTCCAGCATGTTTTATGCATAATGTAATCATTTTGCTCAACTGTCCTTCCAACTTCAGACAGACGGGAGCGATAGTCGGACAGAAAAATAGGCCAACGGGCAGCTCAGTAAAGTGCAGTGCAGTGCGGAGTTTGTGGATAAGAAACTGTTACTGTCTTGAAGCAGCGGCCCTCTCCACTGCCCTCACACACCAGCAGAGCTCCTGCCTGTATCTGGACACCAAGATAAGATACAGGGAGAGATAACAGACCCGCTGCCTGCTTCACACACTCCTACTGACATAACTCTGCACACACAGACACACACGTTCGCTGCATACACACATAATTCACCAGAGTCTGTGAGGACAGCATGACAGCAGCAAGATTAGTCTATTTCTTCTATACAGTATGTATAATATAAAAAAACATATCCAAGCCTCAGATTTCCATTTGAGTGTCTATTCGATAGATTTCCCAGAGCAGTTCATGGTGATGTGATGTGCCATATGTGGGTTGGGCCTGTTGATTTAATGCTGCTAAAGAGCTGAGTGGTGCACTGTGCGGGAGAGCATAGAGAGGCAAAGTCCTCTCGGGGACAGAAGTGAATTGTGTGTATACTATAAATGTGTGTGTGTGTGTGTGTGTGTGTGTGTGTGTGTGTGTGTGTGTGTGTGTGTGTGTGTGTTCCTCACTGAAGAGTAACAGAGGCTAATTGAGGCAGGAGAGTCCAGGTGAATGCGCTCTCATTAGATGGCACTGAGCAGATGTATGCTTGTGTGTGTGTGTGTGTGTGTGTGTGTGTGTGTGTGTGTACCTTCAGTCTACCTGCGAGGATAGAAGTCCCTTATCTATTGAAATATTCCTGTGTGTTTTTCTGTGTGTGTATGAGAAAGAGACTGTGAGGTACATAGGCGCCGAGATTGAGAGATCTTACCGCATTGCAAAGAAAACATCTTCACCCCTTAAACAACACATTTAGTGGATTTAGAAAAAAAAAAAACCCTAATAAATAAATCGCAAGAAAACTAAGCAACATATTCACCGATTTGTTTTTAAATAAATACGCTTTAAATATACAAAACGGAGTCAAATAGGGACATGCTGCAAATTGTACAAAACAATAAGAGTTTGTGGGATGCACTTAGAATGACATCCTAAAGTTGATAATTTGTCAAATGACAATAAAAACAGTGTTTATTTTAGTTTGATTCATTATTCAGACATTATTGAAGGTACTGGCTTTTCACCTACAGTAACGCTAGCCTTCTCTTTTCTAGTGTTTATGAGTTTTTAGTGGAAATGAAACAATCTTAATTCGTTAAGTTATCGATTGGTCGATGGACAGAAAATGAACTGTTTTTACAATCAAGTAAAAATGCCAAACACTCCATGTTTTCAGCTTTTCTTTGTCATTTATATTACAAAACTGCATCTCTGTGGGTTTTAGACTGCTGGTGCAAGAAAAAAAAAATACATCTCCATACATATTCCTTCTGAATAATTCTCCTTGGGTTATGAGAAACTATAACGGCCATTTCTTTTACTATTTTCTGATATCATTCTAATAAAGTTACTTGGCAGATTAATCAATAATGACAATAATTGTTAGTCGCAGTCCTAGTTCACTTACTAGCTTTCCCCAGACCAGGGCCAGTATTTATCAAGCTTCTCAAAGTGCCATTTTAGTGCAATTTAGTGCTTAAGTGCTGAGAATTCATGAAATTTACTCCTACTTTTAAACTTAAGAATAAAAGCAAGTTATCAAATTTCTTAAAGCTAAGAATCACTCTTACTCTTACTCTCCCAGTTATTTAAGACAGCTCCAGAGGTCTCTCAAGTGGTTAGGAGTTGCCAGTAGGGCTTGTGATGGCACTGTGGAGACAGAGACATGCGGAGAGGAGAGGAAGAATTCTGACGACGCGCAGTTAATAAGACGGGGTCGGACAGCGCAGGCATAAACTTTGTCAGCGACTTGGTGAGGGACATCATCTCATCACTGACTTTACGCAGTAATGTCTTTTCAGCTAAACTGAAGGTTGTGCTGACACTTTGTTTCTTTACCACAGGACAAACGCAGCAATGCTGATGATTTTGGCCGTCACAAACATCAATAAGCCGAACAGTCATGGAAACAATTATAGCACTTAGGCTAAAGCTCCACACAATGTCACGTGTTTCATCGACTTCCCAACAACACCCCTGTAATCCGACAGAAGCAAACACAGTTCACGCAAGTAGCCGGCTTCACAGGAGTAGTAGGCGCATTGATGGCGGTCATATAAAGATAAACTTTTTTGATCTTTCATTTATTAATGTGTAGGCCTATGTCATAATTTATTATCTGAATTTATCTGAGAATATTCTTAAAGAAGGTGATTGGTCAGTGATTGGTCAGTGATTGGTCCTTGGCTACATTGTCGTCCGAAATCCTGTTTGCGGCACAGCAAAGTGTCGTAAATCAGCACTAAGACTGACACTTAAGATTTAGTCCCACACTTCACTCAAATTAGGACTATGATGCTTGATAACTAACTTTTAGGCACAGCTATTTTTTTTTTACCCTTAAGTCAGTTCTTAGCAGTGTTCTTATGAGTAATTCTGAGAAGCTTGATAAATACGGGCCCAGATCTTTAACTGCATCTCCTAATTTTGAACTACAGTTTACAAAGTCAAGAATGGACTTTGACGCTTAGTTCTGTTGCGTGCGATTCGCAGCATGTCTGTATGTGCAGTGCATTTTTTATGTCCCTTCTGTTTTCATGAATGTGTTCCTCAATTTGTTTGTGTTGTCAAAACGGTGAAGATATTTTCTTCATCTGCTTGTGTTTAAGCTGCAGTCCACTGAGCGCTCTCCTGCCTCGGTGGAGAAACAAGCAGGAGAACAAGGGGGAAACAAGGAGGCACTAAACAGTGAGGAGAGTAAGAAGGAGGACATAGAGAGGAACAGAAAGAAAAAAGGCAGCTCATCAAAGTAAGAAACACAGGGAAAATCAAAGCAAGGGGTGGGTGATCAGGTTTTGTGTGCTTCAAGAAAGATCTGGAGAATGTTAATAAGTGCTAACATGGTAATTGAATATTGAGTGATGCAGACGAGTCTAACAAATCAAGTCTATTGGCAACTTTTCTTCATTTACTCGTTAGAATTCCCACAACACTACTGCTAGAGGTATACGAAGGGGAAAATGTCAAAGGTGAAGCCGCTGTGCTTGCTAGGCTATGTACTCATTTCTGTGAGTCTAATCCAAATACACTGACTCTGACCATATAAGACAACTTAATACAAACAATGCTGCGGTTGAAATAAACAAAATCATTAAGCAATATACTGTTGCAGGCGCAAAATTTGAGACAACTGGCGTCAAATTGACTTAGCAGTCTTAGCATGCATGCCTTGTGGACATGGATTGTTTGTGTGTGTCTGCGTGTATGTTGTTTTAATCCCTGTCTGTGCAGATGTTGTTTTAATTCCTGTTTGAGGCCGTGTAAGTGTGCGTGGGTCTGTGTGTGTCTGCCTCCGGTTGTCTGAGACCCAGAACTTCACCCTTTTCCAGCAGCTCACCAATAACACTCCCCACGAGGGCTCTGCAATGAGCAAGGCTCTCTGCAGCCCGACCACTTAATCCTCTGTGCTGCTCCCACCATCCTTGCTTCATATTTTAGAAGTCTGCTCGTGGTTGTTGGCAGCTGGGCCAGCCTCCAGCAGCCCTGCCCGCCCTGCTGCCCGCCTGCTTGCACGCTATTAGCAAAGGCAACCGATTTCTGTCTGATTGATACATCTTTGTCCCAGCAACGGTGATTTGGGGCAGGTATCTGCTCCTTTTAAGGTATTTTCCACTACGTTTGCATTTGATGTTTTTTACTCTAAACATCTGAAACCTTTTCAACACAACTGGAAGAGATATACTGCTTTTTAACTATTGACTATAATGAGGGCATTATCATCTGATAGTGACAGTTGCAGAAGCTCTATCAACATTACTCCATTAAAGTAATAGTTCTATCCATCCATCCTCAACCGCTTATCCTGCGTACAGGGTGGTGGGGGGGGTTGGAGCCACGACCTTCTTGCTGCGAGGCGACAGTGCTAACCACCGGGCCACTCAAAGTAACAGTTTGACATTTAAAAAAAACTTATTTGCTTTCTTACTGAGAGTTATATGAGAAAATTGATAACTCAAGTGTGTACTGTAAATATGAAGCTACAGCTGGTGAAGACGAAAACTCAAGGAAGTTACTGTGACCAACCAAGAAATAGTCCAGTACATCAACCCCATAAAACCACAACTTATTGTTTTATACTTCAGTTTTAGTACAGATTAAACAAATATCTTACTTCATCAAAGCCTGTTGCTAGCACTCCAACAGATGGACATTTGAACTGCTTGTTGAATCTGTGTAGCTCACAAGACTCTCACTTCTGGTTGTGCAGCATGCATGAGCTTATGCATGCACAACAGTATCTCTACGTGACTCTACATTAAGCTCACCTTATGAAATGATAGATAAATGATGTCAGTATTAAAAGTTGAATGATGTGGACCTGCCTTTGCTTGCCATCAAAGCCCTCTCAGTGTTGGGGAGTGTATTAAGTGAAGCTGAATAAAGCAAGTGGGCTGGAGAGGTGTTGTACAGGAGACGACCTGGACATGGGACCATTAGCAGGAAGGATGTCTAATAAGGAAGACAATGCAACACACTAGAGACCTTACCTCTTCAATAGTTCAGGGGCCTAAAATGAGACTAATACAAGCCTAGCAGACCTGGGACAAATGCTTTCCAATGTAAAAGGTACACTCGATTTAACTGGCTTTGCTTCTTAAATGTCATAGCAGAAAGCGAGCAACAACACATGTTCACAATATGTCAAACTGCTCTAATTATAGAGTCTTTATGATTACAAATTAGAGCTAATAATGAAGGGCGGGTAATCATATTAAGTAGCCCAACCGATACCATGTTTACATTGTCCCAAATTAATAAACAGTCAGAAACCCCCCACAAATCTTGGCTCATTAACGTAGTAATATTGTCACAGCTTTCAATGTCCAGAGCTTTAAGTAAGATTGCTCAACAGCTGCTTGAACCCAGAACAACTAATAATGTGAATTCCATCCCTGGTCATACAATAGAGGGGGAATCACACAGTCAGCCTTAAGGCACAGGAAGTCAAACTGAAAGAACATCTTACCTCTGACAGGAAGGTCTGTGCTGATTTCTGTGCGCCGACGTGCAGCAAGTACTCGTACACATATAAAGCTAACCTGGAAAACAGAAAGAGAGAGAGAGAGACAAATATGTCATTGTTGATACCACATCTTTTGCAGTCCATTTGCTCCTTAAACCTCCTCATTTCACTCTCAAACAGCATTCATTTGAATGATTATTTCAAAATTAAAAAATAAGCTCTTCATCCCTAGCTGTTTCATTGCAAGTAGCCAGTCAGCTTAAACCCAACAAATGTGCACAATTGGCAGAAAATCATCACTGTGTCATTTTAGATGAAGCTTGGATAAACAAGATTTTACAGTATGAAGATCATATACACTGTGGAGGGCCTGTAAATGTGTGATGTAAAGCTCTGCAGCTCTGAGCTAAAGAGCCTCTGTGGCACGCAGCCATATCCCTGTGGTTTCAGGAACTCTGCTGTTGAGGCACAGAGGCTGAAAACAAAACAGCTTAGACACAGAGAGAAACATGGACAGAGGAGACGAAAAATGTCTCTAGACGTGGCTGAAGTTGGACTTTCAGATGTCGCCACGCTGTTGGATTCCTGTTATTTGTAGGTGTCACACATATGAGGATGTCAATCTATGCATCAGATATAAGGGTGGAAAATTGGCTAAACAATAGATTGTAATTAATTTTTGATGATGAAAGATTCCTAAACAGACTCACAGAAACATAGCCCTCAAATTATTATGACTATCAAGTTGTTACAGAACTTATAACATAACCAGCAGACACAAAGCAACACTGGAGTTAAATCGTGCATCCTGACATGTGTAAAGTCAAGAACTCACATTTTAGCTCTGGTTTGGTCCATTAAACTCAAATACAGTTCAAATTAGGAGTGTGCGATATGTATCGTCTACTATAACATCTTAACTGTTGTTTTAACGATGTGTGAGCAGACATAATCGAATAAGCTACGTCACTCACTTTGTAAAGAAACTTTCAGACACACCTTGTCAAAAAAACATTCATGGCTGAAGTTAAAAATGAGTGAACAAACGGCGCCAGGAGGTAAAACACTGATACCACCAGCCTCACAATCTAAGTCGTTTGGATAGCTAGCTGTGGATCAATATCACTCACATGGAGGTGGTTTGGCTTTAAAAAGATGGATGTTGCTTAAAACACGTCAATCTGCAAATCTTTGTCGGAAATCTGTTACTGTTAAAGACCACAAACTTACTACCAGACAGAATTTCAAGAGTATGAAAAGCTTCGGGAGTCAGCTGTCCACAACTGACCTAAACCAGCCAAGGTACCAGCACAAAAACAAACTCCAGGTCAAACACCGCTACAATGACTACAAAGATATTACAGCTATGACAGAACTCAAGGCTAATATATCTGTCATCTGTCACTGAAATGCTTGAGTCATACTTGCACTGAGGATTTTCTTGTTTTTACTTGAATGCTCAATAAAATAAATAAGACCTGTTTCCATTAATGTCATTAGTAAGCAACAATTAATATCCTATTAACTACAGCAAGCTAGTACAATTTTAGACTTTTACTAACACATTTTTTGAATGATGCAAAATGTGGTCCAATTATCGTTATCGACAAAATCCCTTAAAATATCAAAAATAAACATTTTTGTCAATATCACACAGCCCTAGTTCAAATATAGGGGCAATAGTGAGAACTGTTGGGCATCAACAAGATGCTATAACAACCGCAAGAACTGCTACAAGTAGCAAAGGGCCGGAGTTTGGTGTTGACTCTCAGTTGGTTTGGTTCCACAAACAAGCCTTTCACATCACAAGGAGCCATTTGATTTAGTGTTAACAGCAAAAACACGTCTTCATCAACTTTTAAATATTTTTGCACTAAACAATATACTTTGCATCTTCATATTTAACCTTTCTTCCTAAAACGGCTTTCTTTCTAATGTCTATAGTGTCACAGCACAGCCTCTATTTCACACACAAGGTGAAAACTGTAGTTGAAAGAAGAAATATGGTGAATGTACTCTATTGGCAGGCTGAACATTTTAGTCAACGGGAGAACAAAAAATACTTATCTATAATAACAATACTACTAATTTCTACTATTACTAGTAGTTTCTTACTATTATATAATTTTTAACAAGTCATGCAAAAGTTTTCCACTGCTCAAAATTGTGACCAAGAATTAAACACATTTTTACTTCCTCTATGAACAGAGAGGCATTCAGTTGATGTGCAATGTTGATCCAAAGAGTAAAATTAATGTTTTCATATAGCAAGTAAAAGTCTAGTTGCCTAGCAACAAGATGAAAAGACTCCAGGAAGTCACTGCTTCCAGCAAAGAAATAGTCCAACATAAAACCCCTCGTAAAAGCACAATATGTCATTTTTACCCTTAGGTTTTTATATGAATAGCACACATAATATAATGTGTTAATTAGTGAGCTTGAGAGGTGCTAGGTACATTTTGTTCTCTCTTCAGACATCTTCAGACAGAGTCAGGCTAGCAGTTTCCCTATGTTTTCAGTCTTTATGCTAAGCTAAGCTAACTGTCTCCTGGCTGTATTGATCTTCTCATCTGACTCTCAGCAAGACAGCAAATCAGCACATTTCCCAAATGTTGAAAAAAGTCTATTAACTACTTAAATTCAAAGTCTGACTGAAAAAAGGGCTGTTTTAAACTGATGAAGCAAAAAGGGAAGAAAGTCCACAAAAGACTGCTCTGAAACTGATCCATTAAAATCAAACCATCTCCATATCACTTCAGAGTGTGATATTTTGGAGGGACTTGATCATTGCTCTCTTTCTCTCAACAGCTGACTCATCCTTGCTACTTGTAATTATTCATTGCCAGACTCAAAACTCAACTGAGGAAAAACTTAATCACAACATCAATTTTGTCTTCTTCTCTATCTGCAACAAAGTCATCATGAGGATCTCAGATATTCTCATTGGACTACACATGAACCTGCAGAAAGACGCACACGGACCTCTCACTCTGACCAGATCGGGACAAAAACAACCTTTGCCCTCTTGACAGCACAAAGAAGCAACACAATGTTTTGGACATGACATCCGGCAATCGTCTGTATGCAATTGTTTCCAGGTCTGAAAAAGAGTAGAGGGGAGCTGCTGTGCTTTTGTGTACAATGAGCAACTTTTTTCAGGCTGACCAAATGCGTCAAGGCCAAAGCAGACACAGAGTTATGATGTGTGCATTGATGCTGGATGATAGTGAATGAATCAATAATGAGCCAGGCCAGAGTTGGACAACCTGACTCTTTATCTTCTCAAAGATATCACTGAATTTCACTGCAATGTCTTGACAACCATCTGCTAAAAGAAAATTATCTACTGCAGCTGGTCCAAACCAGTTTCAACTAGCATTAGACACTAGATGCTATCGCCTCTTCTATTTCTCACTCTTACATCAGATACAACTGTATCAACACCCATTTCAGATACGTAGTGTAAACACACCATAAAAAAAAAGGATTTATAGTTCAACAGAGTTTTTCATTAGAGTGTGTGAATGTGTTTGTTGAGTGGATGTGCTGAAGGAGGGGTGGTCAGTGTTTCTGTAACGAGGCGTCACTACTAAAGGCCTGCTCACAGATTGCGTGTGCAGAAAATGACCGTGAGAAGCAAGCGTCACAAGAAGAAGCAAACTGCTTGTTATAAATGTTTAATATTGATCTCAAATGGAGTGACTGCCCAGGTACTGTTAAGTGAAACTGATCCATGTTGTGTTTAGGAACAAGTATATCATGTTTAATTACGTGTTGTCTGACCAAAAAAAAAAAAACTAAGTTGCAATTTATACATGTATATCAATTTAGCAAATAACATATAAACACACATCATGCTTTTAAAAATAATGGCAGTATAACAAAAATTTCTATGTAAAAAAAAATTGGCAGTAAAATATAATGCACTAATGCACTTTAGTTTCCTAAGTAGATACCTGTAAGTCATTGGTAAAAGAAGAGCACTGTCCATTTCTGCCATATCTATATTCATTTTAACTGTGTTTTCAGGGAGAGCAAGAGGAACCCCATGGAGGCTTTTTCAACATACGCGACTGGTAAATGCATTATCCATATGTGCTTAATACATTCATGGTATATGGCCCCAAAAACCTCTAGCAGTAAGGCACAGTAAGTCTACGTATATCTCACTGCTGCTTATATACCTTAAATGCTGTGAGCGCATGGTAATAAATAAAGCAAACGCAGATGAGTGTCTCAACATTTTCATCAGGTCCTCTCTTCTCTCAGCCGGATAGTCAGAGATTAAATGCACCTTAGTAAGTAAAACAAACTGAAATGGTTTCCTTGATTTTATGGGTATTTTGTGATTGTGATTCTTTGGTCATTCACTGTAATGCTGGCGAAACCATCCATCCTCATTTTTGCTCCAACAGTCAGGGTATATTTAAGTTTCCCGGGTTCTGGGTAAAGTGAGGGGGTCCGTTGGGCTAAAATGTAAAAATTAGGCCGTCTTTGCGCTGTGAAATACCCAGCGGCAGACGTCAGCTCCTATGCACCCCGTCTGCACTGTACAAGATCGAACAGAGATTCCCATGAGCACTGCTGCAATGAAATTTTCATGGCAGAGCCTGGTGTGATCTGAGGGGCTCTATGCCCTGGCGATGGGCACCTGCTCTGGCTGCAATGCATTATTTAAAAACATTCATTCAATCCAGGCTTCGGGGGACACCTTTTGTTACTCTGTCAGAAGCAGTAAGTGTAACTCGGCTGAGGAGGAAACTTTTTTTGCAAGCTGATGGAGAAGAGCCCGAGGAAGGCCAGGCAGATAAAGGAGACATGGGGATTGTACTGTACAGGAGAGCTGTGTCAGAGGGAAACTGAAGGTCAGGGCCTCAACTTTTTCCTCTGTGGATACTGTAAGCCTGAATTCCTTCCCTGTGAACCCTGCACCAGTTACATATGTCACTCAGGAATAAAAGATGAGATGCTTACAAAGACAAACCACAACCACGCAATCCACTCCACTTCTTGCATTTCCTCTGCTACACATTTGACTCTCTCCTACCTCGGCTGAAGTCGCCTAGACGAAATATAATTGAGAAATTAAGCAAGTTGATGCCGATGACATGATGAGAAGCAGGAGATCCATCTGAGTGGGAGGAAGAGCATTTGACCTGCGCTTTGACTGCTGACTGGATATGAAGGTTCATGAGAGTTAACACTATCTCTCACGCTCCCCCATCTTAAGATCATTTGTAACTGTTTTTCCACCATATACTAACTTGGTGGGACTGTAGTGGAGGCAAAAACAAATCTACTGCACAATTTCGGATCTTCTTTCCTTCCCTGGCCCTAACCTCATGCGGCCTAACTAGTACTTTGCTCCATGTCCAAACATCAAGGAGACTTCTCCCACTGCCACGTCCCCAGGTAACACACCTGACATTTAGCCCCAGGCTGCCCCATCCAGCCTTCCCTTTCCTTCGCTCGCCTCAAGAGACAAGGGCATCTCAGCTGAGTTTAGCCAGCTAAAGCACAGACAGTTAGCAAATTAACTTTCATGTCTTCGTTTCAATAATTCAGCAGCGGGAGCAGGGGCAGGGAGAGGTAAAGTATGCAGAGAGGAAGTGATGGAGGAGGATAAGGAAGAGCCCGTTGCTGTGTCTACTTTCATTTACATTCTATGTCTTTCAGAAAAGAATAAAAATGTTTAGCATTCATAATTTATATATTCAGTGGTGAACTGAGTGTAACACAAGTGTAACAGGATAAAAACACAAAATATTATTTCCTAAATATTAAATATTTATATCATCATATAAAAGCAGTATAGATCTGACACCACTGGTGAACGGGTGTGAATGTAGAGATGTTTCACTTAAAAGGTGAATGAGAGTGGATGCCTGTTTGAGACACCTGTGATCTTGCGAAGCTGTTTCACTAAAGCTTATTCCCACTGCACACACTGTTTATATTTGCTTGGCTTTGTTATGGCAGTTCCTTTGTCAAAACAAATCAGTGTCAACAGGCATGTAAACACGCATGGCTTTAGCCATGGGTTAATCCACACACTGTCACACACACACGTGCGCACACAAGCTTCTACGCTCACACAAACACACACACACACACACATTTACTCCTCTCCCTTTCTACCAGCAGCAAGCTTGACTCTGTGACGTTACCTGTCAACAGACTCACCTGTAAATGCCCTCTGACCTCAGAGTCTAACTGTCTGATAACTTGTTCATTTTCATTGTTTGATTTTCACTCATAAAAACACCTTCTCCACGAAACAGGCAGAGGAGAGAGATTTATAATGATTGGTGATAAGAGATTATATTGACATAGCTGACAGTTCTGTTATCACCAGAGCCTCCTCCCACAGCAGGTAATGAGGACAATAACATGTAACTTACAAGAAATAATCCAAACTTTAGAAAGAATCATTTGTTTTCTATGTTAAGACTTCATATGAACCTGTTCTCTGTTCAGAGAGATGCTCTGTATGCTGATAAAAGACATTCACACTTCTCTTCTGTGTGCTCTGTTGCCAAACTGGTTAACAACTTCAGGCACGTAGCCTCAATATTTATACTGTATCCTTTATTTCAAGTGAGAAAACTAACAAATTTGTGCGGATGCACCCAAAGCAGCTGACGAAAAGCTGCATTAATTGACTGTTGACATATCTGAATGAAAGCACAGTCAGCCAAAGGGTGCCGAGGGTAAATCAAGGGTTTCTTTACTTTTAGTGCAGTGTTTCTGCCTATGTTAGTGCGCAGCTCTTTATGCTTCATTCAAAAGGCTAAAATGCAGATGGCAGAGCCATCTGTGTAGAATCAAAACCATGCATTCAGACCTGAAGATCCCCATTAAACTGCATGCAAATACGTGGGAGGAGCCAGAGGAGGAGTAGAGGATGTAAAGAACCCCATGTTCAAAACAAACTGATTAACTTGAAGTTGAAGTCCTTTTCCAAAACAAATTCAGTAACACTTGAAATCGCACAAATATGTCTGTAAACAAACCCAGAGGATTAGAAAACAAATGCAGGGAGCTGAATTCTTTTGGTAACTAAGAACGTGCTTTTAAAAATGAGATGTTTGATCAAGCTATTAAATATTTTTGTGAATGGCACCTTTAATTAAGATGCCGGATTCATCAGTGCGTATTTCAAAGAGGTTCCAGTTACTAAATAATAAGGTGACATTAATATTGAAGCTGCTGTATTACCCCCTGATAAAATTTAATTCAATAAAACACTAGAGAAAAAAAAGTGTGGAGAGTAATTAATTTCTTTGGTCGCAAGGGCACCAATTCTTCCTTGATTTATATTATTATTATTATTATTAACATGTTTCCTTCATACAAAATGTCTAAAATTAAATGTCTGGCCTTGGCTGTGTGGAGGAATCCACATAGGTGTGAAAAGTACATGTTTGTTTTATGTTGTACTTCTGAACAAACAGGTTGGATTCGAGCCTTCATTTCAAGGCTTTAAAGGAAATAAAAACACTGTACACACACACACACACACACACACACACACACATACACAGAGCGTTTTGCACAGGGTCACAAACACAATTAAGTGCATACTTGAGCTTGTAAATTGGAACACTGAAGAGTGTATATATATATATACATACACACACACACACACACACACACATACACATACATACATACACACACGCACACACACACACACACACTCTCTTCAGGTGGCTGACAACAGAAGCGTTTTGCAATATATATGTGAGCATTTGCTTTTTCTTCTTAAATTTTTTTAGGTGTCAAAGCCTACCACTGCACATCTGTACACACCAGGTTACACGCAGCAACTGTACCAAACTGACAACTCCTAACTGAAGTCAACAGATCATCATTACCAGCGGCAATATGAGAGTACTGCAATACCAGAAGCTAATAAAAACCCTCCAGCACCTGAAACACTGACAGCGTTGCGGCACATTCAGTAAGTTAGGAGCCTTCATCACAGCTTCTTTAGATGCTGTGATGAATGCTCCTAGTTAAAAGATTTAAAAGATGATAATGAAGATACTGTCTCTTTTGGCTGAGTGAGGTTGATCCGCTGTTGCAGCTGAGCGTCACTCAAAATGACACCAGATTGCTAACAAAACCTATTAAATATGGTGTTAAAAAATAAACTGTATACTAAGATACTGTATGTGAATTATTTTAGGAATGTAATGGCGCAACATTCCCCAAGAATACTCACAGCAGCAAAAGTTACTGCAGGAGCTACACAAGGAAGCAGCTCATATAACAATCAAAATGCACTCATCAATACACATTCCTCTCTTCTTCCTTGGAGCACCAATTGGTTCGGTGTAACCTACACCCTTGTATTGTCTCATTGCTCTCAACTATACAAGGAAAACACTTCGCTCTGTAGACAAATCACATTTTTCTCCGGTCTCTTAGACTCTACTAGCAGTCTCTACTTTTCCTTCAACAAGTTCTGTGCATCTAATCTAACTGCAACACGGTGTGGCCGAGTCTAAATCAAAAGAATAATAACCTTAAACAGACACACAGTCACAAATTACTGAAATAAACGTATTCTGTGGAACAAAGCGAGACAAACGCCTAATATATTTGATAAAAGCAGATATACAGTGGTCAGTGTTTTTAATTATCTTTTGTCAAACAGCTGACCAAAACTGACTCTAACCTTACTTTGTGAAACCAAGAGAGCGAGATTAATTACATAATAAATGTATAGTTTATTGAATTGAGTAAATAACATGATGATCAATGCTCTAAGCAAAAGCTGCAGCTGTGATACTGTTAGTATGACTTCAGTCTGCTTTAATCCGATACAAGTCCATCCGGGAGCCCTCTTTTTAGTATCTGAATATGTAAAGAGCCGTATGAATATGTAAATATGAATATGAGCTAATTCAGTGATGCATTGAGGCAGCTGTTGTGAGCTCCACATTTACAAGGAAACATGTGTTGGCCCTGCAGGCAGGTTAGGGTGACAAGACAGGTGAGAGGAGAGGGCAAGCGTCATCCATTATGTCTGGACAGTACCTATAGGCCTGTGACATCAGGCAACACACACACTCAGGAACTAAACTAAATTTGTACATAGGTTTAAAAAGTATGAAATTTGCTGGGGAGTTTTTGATATATGAAATTATTCTAAACAAACACACAGATAAGCAAGTTCAAGGACTTTGTTATTCACGAGCAGCCTTAACACAGAAGCATTCACCATTTCCAGTTCTCAAAAGACTTTCTTATGATATAAATTATTAATCCTCCTCCTACACTATCATTTGAAATACATGCTGCCTCTGCACTGATTTCACTCCCAATAACACATGGAACATAATCCACAGTCCCTGAACAAGCAAGTGCAACTAAAAACTGTCCAGAAAACATTCAGCATTTAGATAATCTGTTGCTTTCAATTTATTGTAAATAAAGTAATAAAGCCATGGCGCACAAACAGGTGTATAAGCAGCCTAACGTCTGCTGATGGCTCCAATGCAATATTAAAGCATCATATGTTGGTTCAAAGGTCACTCTGCCTGCTGTTCATAATACCACATGGGACTGGTTCCATTTAGGATTCACTCCTCCACCTCAGCACAGACACAAACACACACGGAGCTGCTCAATTCTCCAATAATCTGATGTGAATTCAGAGTGAAATTAAACGCTCATGGCGCTCGAAGTGTACAAAGTAGTATTCGAGGAAGCTTACACTAAGCACATAAGCGAGCCCCATCTCTAGAAAGCTTTATCAATTGAATATGACATGGCAATGCATCAAAAAATACAAGAGAGTCTCTAAAGAAATTTAGTTTCTATTACAGATGTATGAGGTGCTGTGTAGCAGCACAGCCTCTCAGGACTTGACAGTGTTTTTAAATTACAATTGCATCTCAGCAGGGATCCCTACTGGCTCCTCTAACCTCGGACTGTTTAGTGCTTAAAAATAGCTAATGGTGATAAAAGACTACACTGATCTAAAGTGCTGGGGATGCAAAGGAGGACCAAATCTTTGAATGGCCCCCATACAGAAATACTCCATGCAGTATCCGAATAAAGAGCAGGCATGAGGAGCAGTGCAGACTTCGGTCTGCAAGGGGTATTTAAAAGTTGCATTGGCTTTTTAAAATGGCTTTATATTCAAAAGCACGAATGCATGCACTGACATGTGCTTTCAAGTGGAAATTAAACACAAGAGCCTAGCAAAAAGCATGTTGCAATTGTATCGTATTTAAAAACACACAAGTGATTTTTTTTTGGGGGGGGGGGGGGGG